>NW_009189546.1:22760-78352 GCF_000690835.1 Fulmarus glacialis
TGCTGAGGCCCCCAGAGCTGTAGGCAGCACGGCAGGGGGGTCTCACCAGAGCAGAGCAGAGGGGCAGAATCCCCGCCCTCGACCTGCTGGCCACGCTTCTCTTGATACGGTTGGCCTTCTGGGCTGCGAGCGCACATTACCAGCTCATGTCCAGCTTTTTGTCTACCAGTACCCCGAAGTCCTTCTCAGCGGGGCTGCTCTCAATGCATTCATCCCCCATCCTGTCTTGATACTGGGGGTTGCCCCGACCCAGGTGCAGAACCTTGCACTTGGCTTGTTGAACCTCATGAGGCTCACAGAGGCCCACTTCTCCAGCTTGTCCAGGTCCCTCTGGATGGCATCCCGTCCCTCAGGCGTGTAGACTGCACCACTCAGCTTGGTGTCATCTGCAAACTTGCTGAGTGTGCACTTGATCCCACTGTCTATGTCACTGATGAAGATTAACTTTCTTATTCCACTTATGCTTATGTCTCTGATCTTCATCCCATTACTTCCATCTGGACATTGAACCATTGACCACTACCTTCTGGATGCATCCATCCAACCAGTTCCTCACCCACTGGAGTGTCCACCCATCAAATCTATACCTCTCCACTTTAGAGAGAAGGATGTTGGGGGGAACCTTGTCAAAGGCCTTACAGAGGTCCAGATAGACATAGGTAGCCCTTCCCATGTCCACTGATATAGTCCATCACAGAAGGTCACTAGGCAGGACTTGCCCTTGGTAAAGCCATGCTGGCTGTCTTGAATCACCTCCCTGTCCTCCATGTGCCTTAGCATAGCTTCTAGGAGGATCTGTTCCATGGTCTTCCCAGGCACAGAGGTGAGACTGACTGGTCTGTAGTTCTCCGGGTCTTCTACCTTTATTTTTATTTGTTTTATTCACGTTGAGTAGTGGGGGAATAGTTTCAAACAGTAGTTTGCTTTCTACATCACTGACATATATGCATTTTGTTATATAAAATCTACAATTAATTAGACTTCATGAATCAATGGATCTCATCGGGTCCCATGATCCTCTGCACCTTCAGGTTCCTTAGATGGTCTCGAACCTGATCTTCTCCTACAGTGGGTGGCTCTTCATTCTCCCAGTCCCCGCCTTTGCCTTCTGCAGCTTGGGCGGTGAGGCTCGAGCACTTGCCAGTGAAGACCGAGGCAAAAAAGTCATTGAGTACCTCCGCCTTCTCCATATCCCGGGCAGCCAGGTCTCCCATTTCGTTCCGGAGAGGGCCCACATTTTCCCTAGTCTTCCTTTTATCCCCGACGTACCTACAGAAGCTTTTCTTGTTGCCTTTGATGTCCCTGGCCAGATTTAATTCTATCAGGACTTTAGCTTTCCTAACCTGATCCCTGGCCGCTCGGACAATTTCTCTGTATTCCTCATAAAAAAACATAACATAATTCCACATAACAAAGTTTAGGAGGGTGTTACAGATAAGCCCAACCTGAATTATATGTGTCGTTCAACCTTCTCATTTCAGTATATCCTGGGAATATATTCCGTGTTGCACCTCTTGTGAACAGCAGTCACAGCACTCACATCATTTTGCATTTTGGCAGAAGCAAACCGTGGCACAAGACCCTTTCAGTTTTCCTCGGGCTTTGGCAGACAGGTTACACCTTCAGCCCCCAGTCTGACTGCACCACGCACATCTTGCAGCTGATGAACATGCTCACGTGCCACACACAACTACCAAGTCAGGGTCTGCCTTTTATCCACAGCACAGAGCTGCAGCCACCTCTTGCTGCTGATGGTGTCTAGACTCCAACTGCAGTGGGGCTGGAAGGTGTGCTGCTGGGCTGGGCCGTGCTGAGAGCTGCACCTGCCTCTATTTATAGCCATTTGAAGTGAGGGTTTGGTAGGATAAAATACAGTTGCCAATTTCTTATCTAAGGAAACTGTTTAGCTCATTCAGAAAGAAGGGTGTGCAGTGTGGGTGACTAGCACACTGCTGCAAAATGAGGTGTTTCCAACTCAGTAGTATAAAAATAACCTTTACTGGTCAGTGTTAGGCTCAGATCTAGTGCAAGAAATTATCCGTCGACCTGTATGACAACTTCTACTCAGTAAAGACAATAAGAACTATACACTTTAGTCTACTGTTTCACCAAGTCTGTGGTGATTGTTTGCCAAATCTTGCCCACAGTGACCAAGTTGATAGAAAGCTCAATTTGTCTCTCTCACCAGCCAAGTAGAGATGCTCTGAGCTGTTCTCCCAAAAGGGCGTAAGGGTAACTGTCTGTCACAGCAGTGGAAGAAGGGCTGAATCTTTGTCTCAGTAACAATTCAGTCCCTGATGAGTTGTTGGGACAGTTCAGACATGTACTGCTCCATATCAAAGCCATTTGCAAGATTATAGTCTCTTGCCATTCAAGAGATGAATCCTAAAATGCCCCTGGTTGCAAGCTCTGAGCAGAAATGCATATGCCTTGTACAAAAGCTCTGACAGATATTTTTGTTGTGTATTTTTAACGTGATTTTTAGATTGATTTTTCTGCTACATCAGAACTTTGACATTTGCTGTAGTGCATTGCTTGTTTGGTGGGGTTTTTAGTGTTTTTTTGTCCTTGAGCTTACCCTGCCGAATCTCCCAGAAGTCAGAAATCAGTGAAACTTTCCACTGCATACAGCTACTCATGAAATAATAACCTGTTTCACTTTGTGCCCTTCTGCACTTCCATTAGTTTTGATTTCACAACCTTTAACAAGAGATGAATGGATTGATGCACCAGTGCCAGTAAGCCTGCCTATCATTTTGCATTTTGCAAAGATTAAGACAGGAGGAAATAAAATTGTTTCTTAACTCAAGATGAGCTAATTAGCTGCTTCTGCTTATTCCAATCGGATTTCTGGGTTGTAACCCATGCACTTACCAGATCTAGTCTGTCTATACATAACGCAAGGACTGCCATGGTTCTATCTGAAATAGCAATGATGGTTATTTCAGAACCACACTCTCATAAGCAAGATCCCTTGCCTTCATATTCCAGTCACTGAGCTTTTAACGAAACATAAACAATCAAGTAGGCAGAAAAAGGAAGGAAAAAGACAGATGTGAAGGTAGAAAGAAGCGACAGACAAAAGGGGGAAAGAAAGACTGAGAAGAAAACATAAAGGCTCGCACTCCCGTGGCATTTGTGAGAGGAGGGAAATGCATTCTAGAGTACACAGAGTCCTTTGATGTACGCACTTTATGTAAGCACTTCTCCCTTAGGGATAGTTGCATTGTGAAGTGTAGAAATACATTTATACTTTTATTTTGCAAAGCTTGTAACCCATCATATATTCCTAGAAAAATTTCTTCTCCCTGCTTCATTCCTCCTTCCATTTGCCTCTAGTAACTAAATCATCCTTAAATAACTAAATAGCACTCTAATTAGATGACATAAATTTAAAATCTCCAAGTTGCCATCTAATCCTAAAAGCAAACAAAGTCTGAAGTTGTCAGACTTTTCAGCTTAGAATTACAACTTCAGCACGTACTGTGGGAGGTTTCAGCCCTGGCAGAGTCAAACAGCTCTGTGATTAGCAAAATTAAAAACCTCAAGCCCTGTTAGGATTTACAGATGAACAACCCTTTGTGCTCTCACAGGCTTTCATCTGAGAGGTGTGGTCAGAACACAGAGTATATTCTAAAAAATGTAGTTTAGCCGTGGTCATAGCAGTGTCTAGCATGAGTCAGGGGTTTAATTGTTCAACTTGGATAGCAGCAGGTTCCATTTCTTTTTCAGCATGAGGGTTCAAAACCCTAGAAGTAAACACTGACCACCAGGAAATTAGCTTTTGACTCAAACATTGAAAACTGTCTCATTCGCATGGCATTATATAGAAATTAGACAAGTAGAAGAACTGACCAAGCTGGTTGGATGGCACAGTGAAAAGGACTCTAGTCCTTAAAATAACTTTGCTACCATTTTACATGCACTGTTAGGCAAGTATTTGAACACTGTCTTGAGTGGAAACATTATTAAGAATATGCAGGAAATAAGATCAAAATAAGGAAAAGTGGCTTACGAAAATATGCCAGAAAAGAATTCATTAAATTTGTATCCGTTATCAGCTTTCTGATAAACTTTCTAACATCTGGTTTTATCCTTTTTTTCAAAGCATTTATTATTATTTTGACAGACATCTATATTCTTGTGTAAATGCAATATATAATGTCTGCATATTAGATTAGTAAAATAATTCCGTATTTTCTTTATAACTCCCATGGGATTTAAATATATAGTACAATATAGTGCAATAGGATTTGTAAATTTCTGGAATTTTCCTTAGTTTCCAATCATTCTTCAGAGAGCTTATGGAAAGCACAGATTGCAGAGTCATCACTACCTGTCCTAACGAGCTTAGCTGAAATACACTGACATAGTGGAACAGATTCTTTCCCACCAAAATTAACAGTTTTCTACTGACTGCAAAATGGGTGAAGACCAGCCTGTGCAATACTTGCTTTTCTTATCTCTGTACAGAAATTGTTCCCATTCAAAATATTTTCTAGGTCACTCAGCTTCCTTTTAGGTCCTTTTTATCTGCTACTCTGATAATATTTAATTTGAAGTTATGCTAAAGAGGAAAAACTGAGAAAACACTGTACTGAAGGTTGCGAGGTAAACCGTTTCAGCAGGCACATGAGGATATAAAGCAGAAAACTTACTGTTTTCTAAATATATCTATATTCATTGAACATAAGCAATGTTTTTTTCCTAATGAGATGTACTGGATGACCTAATAGTAGTTCTTTTTTGTTCAGTCCTAAACTCTCCATACAAATAAAACTTTATCCGATTTCAGAAATAGACTTACCAAGTAAAGAATTTTGCATTTAGTCCTCACGCTTCTTTACGTAATTTTCATAATATTTGCAGATAACATGAAAGAATTAAAATTTATTTAAATCATCTGAATTTATGAAAACAACATACTTTCTCGTCACTTTAAAAAACACAGTTCCTAGACTCAGGCATAACAACATTGGGCATTGATTTCCAAATTATGACATTTCTTCGTGATGTTTTGTTTTTTTTTTTTAATATACTAAAAGCAGGGGAGGATGTATAGCTATTTAGAGTCCCTATATTTCTTTCTGAATAGGAAATGGGCATGTGAACTGTGTGTATTATCTTGGATTTACTACATCTGAACACATTGCCTGCATATGTGGAATGACCACATTTTTGAGACTTGTATATGCCAAACATTTGGAAATCTCAGGCAAATGCACTGAACTGGGCATTATCAATGGCAGTAGTTGAAGACCTTTTAGCCTCTACTTCACCATGGAGTTGTTTACTTGAGACAGGGTTCCTGAATCGTAAGTAACCAAATTAGAAGTGTTCATTTAGATAAAAATTCATAGATGAAGTTAGAATCATAGACTCATGGAATGGTTTTGGTTGGAAAAGACCTTAAAGATCGTCTAGTTCCACCCACCTGCCATAGGCAGGGATAAAGTTCATTATTAATATTCTGTTGATGTAAAAGTATCATGTGACACTGAGTGGCTGCCATCAGACATGAGCAATGGAAGATGGACATTTTGTACAGAGCCATCTGCCATCATCCTGTCATCCAGCACTTTGAAAGAAAAGCACTTTCTAGATCAAGGAATGGTTTGCTAATATATATCACAATTGGAATAATAATTTCTTCTTACTTGTTCAAGTCATGTTAACGTACCTTATCTGTTTATTTTAAGTCACTCTTGCTCTTGGCTGAACACAGTATAGACATGAATACATTCTGTCTTCACTTGTGCCTTGCAACTGGACTAGTGAAAATGAAATTTTATGACCAGTAATTGTCTACTATCTAGCATACAGCAAGAAGTTGTTCTGTGTCGTGACATAAATTGGCATAGCTCTACTGAAAGGGTCAGTAGCCTCCAAATATTGAAGAAAATATATGTAACATATTTAAGCAATATTAGAAAATAGTATATTCCTGCTCAATTCCAATCTACTCATTAGGACTTCAGAAACAACCTTGATTCCAACTATTAACTTTCACTTAATCAGATGAAATGATACTGGTGTGGTTTGGGTTTTTTCTTCTTAAAAAAAAAAAAAAAATCCTCAATTCCTCTGAAAACTTGTAGCACCAATGAGACTGAATTGTATAACATTCACTGTTTTAGAGTGATTTTTAAAAGTTGTGCAAAGAACTACTATCAATAATTCAAACTTAAAGAAAGGATTTGTTTATACTTAGCTCATACATAAAAAAATAGTATGATAATTTTCTCATTAAAACTGAAATCTAGGACAGCAACCACCTTAATTTAGGTAGCCATTTATAGTTGGAAACAGGCTGCATTTGGAAAGCAACAATCCTCTTGTATGTCTTTTATCAGAAACAAATTTCTGTGATGTTGCATCTATAAAAGGATTATTCAAACTGATGGAAATTTTTCATAAAATGTTTTAACAATTTTTTTTCTATAATTGTGCATAAAAAGAGGGAAAAAAAGCTGAACAGGGATTGGTTAAATATAATTTTAAGTGTTGCTAAGAAATACACAAATTCAATGTAGAATTCATTCCAGAATTACAGAGAATAAAAAGTGAGAAAGAGAGAGACATTTTCCTTTCTATAAAGCCTGGGCAAAACTGTGCCTTCCATATTTTTTAGACTTTTGTTTTCTTTGTATTCATGTGCCATGAATAATTCTGTACAGATGGTCCTATAGGGAGGATGATGCAGGATGATGCAGGATGTTGCTGCATTCTCTTGCTAACCGCTGAGTAACTCTAAGTAAATCACTGCATCTCTGCTTCAGTTCCCTTTCTGTGAAGCAGAGACTGCTTCCACCTTTCTGGTTTTTTTCCCCCTAGAAAGTGTTTATTCCTAAATAATGTCCTACTGCATCTTTTTACAAAATGCAGTAAAACCCTGACTTTAACTGGACAATTTGGATTCACTGACCAAAGATCAAACACAACTGTGCAGATTTGCCAGTTTTAATTCAGTAATTTAGAGTTGTGTCAATAATAAAGATAAAAAAGAGGTAGAGATTAATCTCAGATTATTTGTCAGTAATTTTAAAATAAGTAAAGAAATGTGGTTCTCTGTGTGTTAAATCTTGCTTTTTCTGTCATAAAAACTTAAAAATTAACAGTAAATTGCCTTCAAATGAATATGAGCCATTGATTAACAGAGTGTTGTGGGAATGAATAGATTTATGGTTTTTGCTACTCAAAGGGTATTAACCTTTTTTTAGTCAGCCCCCTCCCATTTGTGAAGTGAAACCATCAATACTTTAAGAAATGGTAATAATCTTTGAAATGTGCATGATCTAATTTTTCACCTAGATCACAGAAAACTGAAATTTGGAAGACTCAGAAGCTAAAACTTAAAAATCACTTGTTCTTCTCCCTTCCTTGGAGAACCTTGGGTTTTTTAAAAAATGAAGATGGAATAAATGTTCTCTGTTTCAAAAACCAACCAACCAAACAAAGAATCTGCTTGTCATGCACTAATCAGTTGTACAATACTGCTGCCAAAGCTAATTCTGTGAAAGAAAAAAAAAAGGCGGGGGTCAGAAGGAAAGTTAGCCCAGAAAAAACTGCATACACATGGGTTGCCAGTTTTCCAGGACACTTATCTCTCAAGTGCATGCTGCAAACTTTCGCTATCCTTCTAGCTTTTAAACTCTCATTCTTTATGATGATAATGAAGATGGCAGGCAGCAGATGCTTCATCTTGACCATGAAAGAGAGGGAAAAGTGTGACTCTGGGTGTTCTTAAGAAAATGAAGATCAACAGACACTTGGGAGATTAGCATAAAAACCGTGTTCAAAGCACATTCAAAAATGTGGAGAAACTCATTAATGTTATAGCATATGATTACTCTCCAGGGTTAAAGAAACATAAAAAGTTTATGTTAGTGTATATATGAATGGACTACCAAATAAATAATTAAATTAATTCAAACTCTCTCTTTCTTTTATTGTAAAGAACCTCTCCTTTATTCCTGATGCATGTTTCTTTTTTCTTTTGTTCCATGGAAAAACAAATAGCTGAGCTTGCTGAGCACGTGTGTTTGTTACCAGCATTTATCTGTGAGCTAGTATATAAGCTCTCCGAAGCCAAAGAACATTAAAAATGGGCAACCTCTTCAACTCCCATGAAAATTAGAAACCAGATAGAAGTGCAAGGGAAATATATATTTTGAAAGATGAAAGGAACCTAGAAGAGCAGCAGTCTAATTAAACCAGAAGTGTGTAGGCTACAACCAGAGCACTCTTCTGTAAATGATGCATCGTTAAAAGACATTAAAGCTTCGTTCCTGAGGAAAATTTGTTACTACTAAAATAAGATGAGAAAAACATGAGAGAGAGAGACTAAATTAATGTTATAAACTCCAACCCCCTAAGAATAAAGATAAAGGACTGGAAGAAAAATACCTTTTAAACAAACTAATTCTGGAAGACATCAGAGAAAACAAAATACAGACTATTAGAATGAAAAAAATAGCTAGTCATAAGACCTGCAATGTTGATAATAATTATTTTCATATCTTCCACTATACTGTTCATATGATCAAAATATTCTTCATAAACTTGACCAACGTGTCAGAGCACTCACAGTACTACATAGTAATCTTTTATTGATGCATGGGAGCAATAAAGGGCAACTTTTCAAAAGAAATCATAATTTTTGGATACTGTAGCTTTTAGGTACCCAACATCTGACTTATAATAGGCCTGCTTTTTAGGTGAGTTAAGTACTCCCTATTCCATCTGAAGTCTGCAGGATTTTCTGTGACATCTTTTAAGCCTATGGCATTACTCTCCGGTCACAAAAAATAGATGCATCCTCTACCTGTAGCCAGTTCTGCAGCAGGGGCTTCAAGCTATGAATCACACAAGTCCATGGCAAGGTCAGAAGTGGAAGGTTTTATACCTAACTGCTCATTTTTATTTTTCACAGCTTTATCATCCTATTAGGCTATGTTATGGACACTGCATCAAAAAATTAGGAAACAGATTCAGTAAAACATTGCTGTGAAGATGCTGTAATAGTGATATGATGCTTTTGCTTCCTTTTGATGAGCATATATTAAAACACAAATGCTCAAGTGTAACTGAACTACATATGATACTCAAACATGTATTAGCAGTGTGCAAAAGACTAGTAGATAACCTTAAAATCTGCAACAGGAATAATAGTCATTAGTAAACTGAGCTGGTTCCATAAATGACCCAGAATGAGTAGTGATTCATCGGAAGTCCATTCCAGGAAGACAGAAATAAATTTTCCCCCAGTTTTTTGTGGTTTTTTTTTTCACTAAAGCAGCTGTTTTTACAATGTGGTTTTATTTGCTTGGATGAGAGCTTGAACTGCAGAGCAATTTGCAAGGTTAAGTATGCTGAATCGAAAAGCAAGGGTAAAAAAATTGTTGTGAAAACATAACAGTATTTTAAAAATTACATTTCTGAACAGTTAATCAAGATGTGTTTGACATGCAAAAGAACCAAAATATTTTGGTCCTTAAGTCAATAGAGGAAAAAGAGAAAATAAAGGGCAGAAGACCCTACTCTCTCCCAATGTGATCTATTGCAGCGTTACTAATCTCAAATAGTCCTTTCACAGCCTCCACCAGAAAATATCATGGATTATATTGTCTTAGATTATACATTTTCAAGAAGTGACTGTGTTCCCCTTGCTTCAGGGACTCCTAGGGATCACAAGGTTTCTTAGTACTATATCCATGTAACCGATAAATAAAGAGTTGCACTTCTTTATTTATGTTAATTCGGAAATAAAGAAAATTGAAGAGTAAAACCAGCAACTATCAAGTTGGCATTTAAAAAGTAAATTTATATCCCCACAGACTATTGCTGTGGCAGATGGTGTTTGAAGAAAGACCAAACCCAAGCAGAGTTTAGGCTTGTTGCAAAGGCTGTGAGACAAGTCTCTGGAGAGCTAAAGATGAAACAGCTAGTTCAGAAATCCTGTGTAAGATCACGAGCATATAGTTAGTCTGGAAACCGAAATGACTGTTGTTAGATAGTAGGATGACCTACTCCGTGTTCAGATCTTCAGAGGGTTTGCAGGAAGCAAGCCCAATAATTTTGTCATGTTACAGGGTAAAGTGCACAGAAGAAGAGAAGCAGGAACAAGCAGAGGAAAAAGGGATTATTACCCTCCACAGGACCCAGAGGAAGTCACATACATACATGCCTTTGCTGTGCAAGCACTATGGGAAATTTAGTATCTTTTTTTTTTCTACGTTGTAGATTTGCTGTTCTGACCATCTCCAAATTAAGCTTAGTTTAAAATGTTATTTCATATGCGGTCAGCAATTCTTATGGAAGTACTCAAGCTTTGCAAAATACGAAATTGTTTAGCTCTCAAATCATATTCATGATTTTAGGACTAGTTTCAAGATATGGAGTTGGTAATTCCTCTTGTGCTACACAAAAATTTCCTGATATTTGCCCCAGAATGAATGGAAATAGTTTTTAAGAGTTTGAGTTGTGATATATTCCTTTGAGAAGCTTCCTTTTGCTTTTCACAGTAATTGTTAACTGCATAACTTTCACAAGAGAGTTTGATGTTAAACTGTCATAAATGACATGGGTAATAAGCTGGGTCATGGCTAATACATTTGAATAGCACAGATGCATACTCCAGCCCTTTTGAATGGAGAAGTGGCAGCAGCGCGTGTACTGAGAGGAGATTCATGAGTCTCTGAAAACTGACTCTATCGACCCTCTAAGCAGAAGTACTTACAGCTTACCAGGATGCTCAGCATAACACATAGTTAGAAGATCAGTAACTGTCAGGCAGAGCCTTGGAGAGGAAAGGGTACAAAGGGGCAATGAAAATTGTAGCAAAAACACAGGTAAGCAAGACAGAATAATTTTTAGACAGAACTTCTGTCACCAAACAATCCAGGGAGAGAAAAAAACTTTCTTCAAGACCAAATGGACTCATGAGAAACCTTGACAAAAAGAATGAAGACAGCAAATCCAATAGTGATGAAGAAATGCAGCTGGGGTCAGTTTATATTGTGCAACAAAGGTGAAACAGGCCATAGCACAGACTGAAATTGCAGTCAATTGTGGAAGAAATCAATTCCTTCAGTGCTGCACTTATTGTTATTTGTTCATAAAGGTAAAAGGAATTTGTGCTATTCCTAGATAATCCATGCCCTTGTTTTTTTAATATAAATACTGAGCTGCAAATGCTACTATTTAATACTTTAAACTGGATGTAGAACCTTTGGCCAAAGTAAGTCTCCTCCTTACACTGTGGTGTAACGAATCAAGTGGTTTTCAGTGAAGCAGTTTTGTGTACATAAAGGTGTAAGTGAGAACAGCACTTGGCCTACAGAGTGTAGTTTGCTGGGGATTCCTAAGGATTTTGAACAACTATGATTTTTTTCCCAGATCAGTAGTTTTAGTATAGCAGAGTACTCTAATTTCCACTTATGTAAAATGAATGCTTACTGAAGATTAAAAAATATTATTAATGGTCAACAAAGGCCCCCAACGTTTAGGTTTCAGAAATACTTTCTGATAACCTATATTGAACTAAAAAGAGATGGTGTGATTTTTTTTCTAATTACTTTTCTCCAAAGGAAAAAAATACTATTCTGTGGGATTTGTAACCTAATGGAATGTATGAAAAATAAAAAAAAAACGCAAGTTAAGTCAAATTTGTGCTGCCTTGGATGTCCTAAGAATGCGTATCTTCTGTAAATGGAATTGAAGCTCTTTCTTATAAAAGTGGCATTTTTATTACAGAGAAGCTCAACCAGTATAAAAAAAGTGTAATTTTCCAAGATGTTATATTTCGAATTCTATCCCTTTTTCTCATTCTTGGATGAGGGGGCCAGGGTGGTAAGAGAGGGGAGCAGGAATTCATTTCATGGAAGTATGTTATAATCTAAAGGATATTGGCAATCTCTCTAGGGGAAATCTAAAGGATGTGCAGCTTAAAATGACACCTGGTAAGTCCTTCAGTCTAAAGATTTTCATAAAGCTTACTTTTCTAGCATTAGAATCTATAGTGTTAGTTTATCCTGATGCCCTGTTTTGCTCTTTGTCTGTAACTGATATAATATGGCTTTGGAGTGGCAAGGGTAGTTAATATTGTTAAGTACTCCCTTGCACTGTAGTGATAGGGCAATTGCTACATAGCATAACTTATCTCTAAGCACTTCATGAAACTGCGCTTTAGAATTGATTTTTATAATCAAGTAAGAAAGAAAAATAACCATCAGCAAAATCTGTTGCTATATTTAAGTAGTGTTATCAAGGGGAATGCAATGCTACAGATCTGTGTACAGTGATTCTGATTCCTTGTTTCATCATATATTTGCTCTTGGCCAGTGCTGGCCTGAATTTGGGTCATACTGACAATTAGGATTCACTTTCAGCTGATGGCTGCTTTTTCAGTCACCACAATTAACTCCTGGTTTAATCTAGTTTCTAGAATGGTATATTCTCTTTATCAGTGGCACTAATAATGGTATCTCTTATTAACATTATGAAGACTATGCTTTTATGCCTGGTCAAGAGTCAACCCCTTCGGGGGGTAATGCTGGAAAATGTGGCACTTGTCTTACTCTTCTTGACAGGTTCTGTAGAGGAATAAACGTCAATGGCCCCTCACTTGTACTTGCATTCTTATCTTTGGGGATGCAGCGTTCCAGAAAGCAAAGAAAGAATCACTCTCAGCTATTGAGACTTTCCACATTGCTGTCTGGATGAAAGCAGCAGACTTGTCAGTCACAAAGCAAAAAAGGAATTGAGTTCATGAAACGGGGATAGCTAAGAACTGTCATTAACTATCTTCCTAAAAAGGACACAGACCATGTGTCAGACTTACTGTTGGCCCAATGGATAGGTGAAATCTTGCAATCAGCATTAAGAGGGGAGAAATGAAAGGGAGAGAAGAGCTACTTACAATGCCTTGTTACCTGCATTGTTTCAATAAATTACACTGTTTCTTTGTACAGATGGTAAATGTTATCACATCTACAGCTCTTAACTATGCATCCAGTGCTGATGTTCATAACATGTCTCCTACAAGCTTAAGGCTGAACGATTTGTCATCTCATTAAGCCCTTTGGAGACAGTTATGCCTCAGGGGGCTCAGTCAATCAACAGCAGTGGAGAAGAGCTGCATTTCAAATTTTCTTATTTATAGGACTTGAATAAGCAATGAAAGTGGGTGCAAAACACTTTTAAACTAAATGTGCAATCATCATCATAACTTGGAATCTGAACACATGACATTCAAAGTTGAGCAAATTGCTTATGTTTCAGAAGACTCACCAGAGTTAATCGGCAATCAGAGATCGCTCAGCTGGTATGCAAAACAGGAATGGGGGAGAAGGGCAGCAAAATGACTAGGAAAATGGTGGAGATGAACTGAAAGAGATCGTTCAATCAGTAATATCACCAGCAAAAGGTGCAATAATACAGTTGTCATCAATTGTCTTGTGTACATCAGCAGGGGAATACCTGCAGAAACCATGACTACAGTGCGGTTATACTCTATCCCAACAGGTACCCAAAGGATACTGCATATAATGTGCTGTGTTGGAAAATGCAGAACAGGCAGGACAAAGCACACGGTGTTTTAAATTACTACCATACACATGTGATACTGGGATGACCGACAGAAAGCTGAAGAACATCGCTGTGTGGGATAATTGACTTGGTATTTCTGGGATTAAGATTTTAGCTTCTAGTGACAGACTTAGCTATGTCTGTCTGAGCTTTCAGGCCACAGCACTACACAGTCTTTCAGGTCCGGATGTCCAGCTCCTGCAAGACCATTTTAATCTGTATTTTTAATTCCCTGGCTTGTGTGTATAAGAACATGCTAAATAGGATGAGATATAGAACGAGTCCTTCTGTACTCATTGTCCCCCCTGTGCTTTGTATCCAGAGCAAATATACTACACAGAGCCCGCTATGTAAAGGGCAGTGTTCAAATGCAAAGCCTCTGCTGCTGCTGACACTTCAGTGCTGTCGAGCACTTCCATTCCTTTCTCATAGATCAGTTTTTATTCTGTATTAATGTGGTCATGTAAAAAATAGGCTGGTCAATGCATTTTATTCCTGCACAGTTCTATTGCACGTGCTTTGCAGTGTTGAGGTGTTGAAGTATGGAAGCAGTGGGTCATATCCTCAGACAATATACATCAGTATAGCTCGAGAGAGGTCATTAAGCAAAACCTTTTTACCAGTCGGAGAGACTCCTTATCCAAAACCTGTAGCATGTGGGTTGTGATTTCTAAATTGACAGCAATAACTTTTCTACTCACCTTTTCTTCCTTTAAGACCTAGCCCATCTTAGATCACATATGTATATATCCTTACAATTTAAATACTCACAGCTGCCATTTCTGTTATTGATTTTATCCTCCCTTTACTTTGCCTCAGTAAACTATTCTTGTGGAAATTAGGTTTTATGACATGTCTTAAGAGACACAGGACAGTCTGAGGATATTAGTATAGTTTGCAAAAATCAGGTCCACATCTAAGTGATTAAGTATACAAAGCCCAAAATATTTTTTTTCTGCAATTATTTAGTATTTTAGGCTTAGTGTCAGAAATTATGTCTGAATTACATCTGTAAATATTACTTCTTGTTTAGTAATAAGCATGCAGACCCGTTCAGTAAGAAAGCCTTAAAATCACATGATTAGTCAGAGTTTTCTTAAAATCAAAATTTCAAGAGTTAAAATGAGGAATGTGGGAAGAAAATTTATTAGTAGCATTGGAACACGTATTTTCACATAAAAGAATTTAAGATCAATTGGTCTTTTCTGCAGAAAAAAAAGTACTTCCTCATTGCTAAATGTTATCTTCCAGTCAAGAAAACATGAATGCAAAACAGTCTGCTTTCTCACAAAGAGACATTCTAAAACAGGAACAGAGCAAAGCAGTTTATGCTAAGAATATTACTCGGCTGTGATAGAGGTACCTAGAAAACTCCAACTGATTTTAACAGGAGTTGAATTTGGATGTATGTTTACAAACCATTGCCAAGAAGTTCAATTAAGGAAAAACATCCATAGAAAAATATGTTTAATACAAATGTCACTAGATGGGTAACGCAATTGTATTCTTCTGTAAAAGGGAAACTTAATTATTACATAATTTCAACTGAAAAGGAATTAATTAAAATACACTAAATATATAGGAAACATATTAAACAAGTGCAGTACATATAATCAGAATGTGCCCCATTTACAGGGCATTTACCTTTTGCTAAAGATACTTTTTAAAGTGTCTCTAGAGAATATTCAGAAACAAGTTTAACAGAGTAACAAATATATAAGGTCTCACACTCCACTGTCTTATAGGAATGCATAGCAGGCATAACGTTATTGCTTTAGAGGAGTTATATAAGTATTAAACAGTTGTGAAAGAAAAATCAGCTAGAAGTTAAGAATAAATACACTGAAATTGAAATACATGAAATTGCCCTGCTCTAAGACCGGAATTTAGCCAGTTGTGAAACAATCTGACAAAGTATATCAAAATTAAAATTAAAATATATTATAAAGTCAGCATTTATTCACAGTTTAAATGTACATAAATTAGATTCATTTTCACAGTCAGTTACAGATCTACTACTGCCAGAATGTATGCTGCTATATGTTAATACAGTTCAGATATCAGTAGATTAAAATTATTACCTTTGGGAAGGTGGCCTCTGTGCTGCTGCAGGACAACTCCTAGTTTAGAAAATAACAAAAATGGCATTGAGTAAGTTAGAAAATGTTCTGCAACATACATATTTAAGCAATGGGGAACGTGTTATACATGCCTCTCTCCACGGAAACTACAGAGGACAACTATGTGCTACTGGTCTTAGCTATAGGGCATAAACATTCAGCTCAAGTTTTTTCCACAGATGTGTTATATGGTCTTCCATTCAATACATGTGTCAACCACTATGATAACAATCATCTAAATAATCACTATTATCCGTTTACTTCTGATGGAAGAAAATTATTTTCCTTCGATAAAACAGCGAAGCAAGGGAAGTGGGAGTGGAAGACACCTTACAGAAGTTATTCTCATAGACCATATCAAACCAAACACACAAGACAATTTCCTGACGCCTACGTCTCCTACAGGTTGCCTTCTGTCTATCACTGTGTTCCAGCTTACATACAGTACTCAAAGCAGATCTGATACCAATTGGCAGGAGTTTGCTAGCTATGACACTTTTTTTTTCTCCTTTTATTATTTCAACTTGCAAAGATAACTCTCCAATATGGAAATCAGTTACCACCACTTATTTTTCACAGTTTACAAAGTAAGTTTCATAGCTCCCACATGCAGATCACATACAGGAAGTAATCACCACCTAATACCACGAATATTCTTTCGTCCCAACTCTCTCACCTGCACACAGACACGTGCACAGAGCCCAGAACTGTGTCTGAGATGGAAGAATTAAAATAATTACTAACAATACTGTATGACTGTAAGTAAAGCTTAAGATTTTTTTAAAAAACAGCAATAGGTTCAATGCTGCACTAAAAATCGTAGGCAATACCACATTGCAACATCCTCTATAAAATGTAATATACTACAAAATCCCTTGAAATATTATTTCAATCCCAGACATTGGATGATGAGCTGGATTTATTCTTCATGTTGTCTAATGTCTTCTGTCTGACTATCAGAAAAGGAATCCAAGTTCCTTGCCAAAAAGTCTGAGGTAACACCATAGTGTGAAAATATGGTCTTCCATTTATTTTTCTTCACTGCAAGCACTGAACATCTTTCATTCATATTCACTAAGGAAGTACCCCCCAGGCATCCAAACCTCATACCCTGATTCCAGTTTGAGATTTGATTATTCACCTTAATCCCATTAGGCACTGATCTTTTAAACAGCAGGAAAATTGCTGACAATACGCCACCAAGAACATTAAAATTGCATTCACAGGGGGAATTTAATATTACAATTAGTTGTAGTAGCAACATAAGCATTGTAATTGTTTACATTTATTTAGTTACTGAGCGAGAATTTAAAAATGTTGAAGGAAATATCAAGAGCAATTGTTCTATAAATGAAAAAATGGAGGAGGAAAGCAAAACAATTTCAATTTCTAACCAACAGGATTAAGTTCCATTTGCTTCCAACTTAGGTGTTATTGATAACTTTAGTCTAGTTATTAGAAAATAGGACTTTTTGCTTCTCTGCATAAATGAAATACATGAAGAAACAATCCCTTAAAGAACTGTGTAGTATAAGGAAATCTGAAGTTTTCCATCATTTGGAGAATCAACCTGATGGCAAACGCCTAAGAACCATTTACAAAACCAACTGTACCAGAGGGGATGTCATCGCCGCTTACCTTTACTGAATCCGTTTATCCCAAGACAGGTGCATCCAGCCCTACCTCCTCCCTGCCAGACGTTTGCCTAACCCATTCGGAACAATCTCTAATGATAGGGATTCCACAGACTTCTGAAGCAACCGGTTTTGGTGCTTCACCCTCATTACTACTTGACTTGTCTTCCTAACATCTAAACTAGTTCTCTCTTGCTACAGTTTGGGCCATGACATCTTTTTCTGTCCATCATGGTTATGGACAGTACATTTCTCCTTCCTCTGTGCATATGCAAAGGTCATCATGCTCAAATGATGGAATGGGCAGACAATAACCTCATGAAGCTCCACAAAGGCAAATGCAATGTCCTGTTCCTGGGGAGGAGTACCTTTATACATCAGTGCAGTTGGGGCCCAGCTGGCTACATAGCAACTATACAGAATGGGACTTGGCAATCCGGTGGATAATGCCTTGAAAACAAGTTTGTCTTTTGTTTTTCTAGTCAACCCTTTCTGTAGATGTGTTTGTGTATGAAAAGGGGTTATTGAGAAAACATAGATGACTCTTCTCAGAGGTGCACAGTGGAAGAAGAAGGGGCAACAGATATGAAGTGGAACAAGGGAAATTCCAGCTGGACATACAGACAACCCTTCCCCATGAGAGTGTTTAAATACTGGAACAGGTTACCGAGAGAGGCTGTGAAATCTCCATTCCTGCAGGTTTTGAAACCTCAGCTGGACAAGGCCCCAAGTGACCTGCTTTAAGTCTGAATTTAGGCCTGCTCTGAGCATTTCAGATAGATAGGAATATGAAGTTCTAATAATAACCTTCACCCAACTACTAACAAGTGAACTAACATCGAGAAAATCCAAATGCTTTTAAAGGAGACACATAATATTAATACACTGGAAAGCACCCTAAAAGCAGATAGGCTGAGAGCCTTCTAACATGCTGAACAAATGCACAGAATTAAAATACTCCAGCACTACAGGAATTTACCAACATATACATATTTCAAGGTATTTTATTCATAATGCACAATGTGCCTTTTGACATTAGGTTATAGCTGTACCTTCTATCCTTGCAAGCCATTCCTGCACACTTTTTTATTAAATGTCTTCCAATTCTACAAAAGCAAGCCAAAACACCTTTAACATATTGTGTCATTATTTCCAAGATTCTATTTTTTTAAAAAAGTCACTCTGGATTTAAAAAAAAACCATAAATATCCTAGAGTTGTTAAAAAATCCCAATTTTATTCTCCCTATTAAAAAGAGAGAGAGATTTTTAATTACTTCCTTGCTTTTATGTGGCAGTTGAATTTTTTCCTTCCTTATTTTTCTGTGTTTAAAGACTAGTTACTTTGGTAATGAGCATTCATGCAAAAAAGTGGAAAATGTAGTAGTTGAAAGAAAATTCACAAAAGCATGCATAAGTATGTGCAAGAATACATTCACAGCGATGAGAGTTAGGAAGCCATCTTAGGAGGAATAGTAATATGAACAGGAAATTATTCAATAAGTTGTATATATATCCCCTATTCTTCAGATTTTTCTCTGAGAAGAAGCAGCATTTTGGACCTAGTATATTAACTTTTCAGAAGAAAGTCTTACATTCATCCCGTTTTTTCTACTCAGCTTTTCTGAAGATGTACATTGGTTCTAAAACTCCCCTACTGTACTGTAAGAAATCCAATTCATATTGCAAAAGATTTGTTTGTTTGTTTGTTTCCTGCATGTATCGATGGTTTGCGGAGGTATGGCTATTTATTTTTATACAATGTTTTCATTATTATGGGAGAGAAAAAAAGGAGGAAATTGAATATGGGTGTAAGAGAGCATATGGGAGATTTTATTCCGAACTGCACAGATTATTTTGTTGTGTCTATTCTGAATTGTATTTTGCCAGACCTGGAAGAAGATAAAGGAAAAGTCCAGCATGCAGTCTCTTCCTCCTGTTAATATTTTAAAAGATACATTTTGTACAGATGAGCCAATCAGGCTTACATCCCTTCCCCGAAAAATCCTTTCTGATCATAACAAGTACTTTAAGATGTGAATATAGGAAAGGTCTGCATCAATCTGCCATCAGTGACCACTGCTGACCAGAACTGAAAAGCACCATAGGCAGACATTTGCTGCCCTCTTTTGGAACATGTAAGTGAAGATTTAGCAGATGATTCAATGTGGTTTTGTTTTTACCAGATGTTCCCCTTGGCCACATTGCTCGCTGTCGATGGATTTTTAGTTAACTACTTGGCTTACTGAATTAAAAAATTCATTGTTGGGTTAGGCACTTAAACTTCCACCAAAAAAAAAAAATTTACTGAGATGGCTTTTTCTAGTACATGGGCCATGTGAATAGTCTGAACACATTCTTTAATAACTGAGTAATTGAGCATTTATTTTAGTGGCTAACTCTCATATTTTTTCTGTTAATTTTAATAAACGGTGTTTTATGCAAATGTGAAGTGAGTGAGGTGCCCTTGAAAAAATAATAGAGTTGGTCTTTCTGTTGTAATAGAAAAAAGAATTCATAGAGTGGTAATATTCCTTTATTAGTAATAATTCTTTATTTGTTATTTATTCTTTATTTATTCTGCCTTCACTTAGACCCGACAGACATGTCACTGAATATTAGAACTAACAAACTAAGAATCAGATGAGATGCAGCGTAAAATTTTAATCTGAAATAGTGCAGAAGTCTAAGTAGTTTATCAAAATTGTCATCACCTACAAACACAGCAAGGAAATTATCAGCAAGCTATCAGAGACTCTAATTGGGGCATTAGGAGAATAGAAACAGGATATAATACTGTCAAGGTCATCAGAACTGTACTAGAAAAAATGGCTGTTTGAAAAGAAAGCAAGGAGAAGTGTTTTGAAGCAGTTATGTTGCTAAATTAAGGAGCTTCTGTTAAGCAGGACAGGTTGCTAAAGATAACATTATTGTATGCACAAAGAAAAGTCCATTTACACTACAAACAATCACTGTACACATAGGTTAATCTGTACCAATGTTTTTTCCTGGATTTTTTTAAATCATGATTGTAAAAGACAAACACCATTCTTACTACCATTTAAATTTTTGGACAGGAAAACATCAAGCAAATTAAATTACCCATTTTTATTCTTCATAAATACTGTCCTATACCATTTTTATACATGATAATTGTTTCAATGCTATGCTTTAATGAACATCCTATGTGGTAAAAACAGAATATGGCAATTCCTATTGTTATCAAACTCTCTATAAAGGCAATTCTGAATAGACTTCACTAAAATCAATTCTCTATGCTACATGACAGGTCTCAACCCTGAAACCAGATCCTGAGGCGGGTATTCTCGGTGTTTAGGTAGTAATTATTCATGCAATGCCTGTTTTATGTCTAGAATAGGCTCTATCAAGCTCCAAATTCAAATTCTGATAGGAGTTTAAAATTTGTATCTCTTTTGTGATCTGGCTGGTTCTGACTTAGAGAATACAGTTACCGGGTTGTGAGAGTCTAGAATTAA
Organism: Fulmarus glacialis; assembly: GCF_000690835.1. NCBI lineage: Eukaryota > Metazoa > Chordata > Aves > Procellariiformes > Procellariidae > Fulmarus > Fulmarus glacialis. The sequence continues at coordinate 43,597 of NW_009189546.1, forward strand.
TTATATTGCTTGGTGTGATTTCTATCATTGAGACTACTAAAGTAATTTAAATATTGATAATGTTTTATCAACATCATCAAATATGAAGAAGAGGATTTTAAGTGACTGTGTACCTTTTAGGAGGTAACTGTATAGTGACAAATTTGACACATTCAATGCAATGGCTCTACAGCCCCAATTCAGTGAAGCATCATTGAACAAAGCACTTATATAGTACCTTTCCAAAACAGGGATTACTTCCTAGAGAGGAAGTTACAAAGATACATAGGACTCTAAAGCTTGCTTGGATTATATATTGTGTTGAAGTATTTCTTCTCCATTACTTACCTGTTTATTAAGCTTTCAACCTTAGAAAGCTTTTGGCTGTAAAATACAAAAATTACAGTGATACATTACGTGTTTTTGCAGTATAAATATATCTCTCATTGCTCAGAAGGACCCAGGAGCCAGATCAACCCTTACAATTACTCTGTCATTTTCCTTGTTCATTCTGGACTTAGTGGGATTAACAGTGTATTTTTCTGTCCACCGTAAAAATTTTGAACCGTTTCATCTCTTCTATTTGTTTTTTGCCACAGTCTTTTTTGTAGTTCTCAGCTAACAGGCTTAATTAAACTTGAACACCCATCTCCAAATTGAGAAGATCCCTAAAATGCTGTTTTGGAAAACCTGTAACATATTTTTATTGCCCACTACATCATCATTAACTGTGCTTATTTACTATTCTTGTTGTTGTGTGCACAAACACAGGAGCAGAAGCAATCCTGACCAAAATATATAAGGCCATTGACAGTACAGGGCTTTAACAAATCAGTGGATTCTTGTACTTCTTGCACAGTGCTTCCACATCTGCACTGGAAACCCTGAAAGAAACCCTCCAAAGAAATCCCTCCATAGATTCAAGCAGAAAAATCCAATGTTTCTACTACACATGACACTACACGTGGCATCCTATATTCCTCTTCATGCACTGAGATTTTTTCTTCTATTTTGACAAAAAAAAGTATGTATTTCAGACTGAATAATTTTTTTAAAGGGAGGCTGTTTCAGTCTGGTTTAGTCTGGTAACCCAACGTCATGCCAATTATTCACATAAAGATTCAGAGAACTCTGGATGAATCTCTGTCTTTAGAAACGCAGTGAATAATGTTAGTCTAAGCCTACCACAAACATGGTTCTGTGCAATTCTGATCTAATCCTTGAAGTCAACAGAAAATTTCCCTACAGTAAGAGAAACCTAACTTGTTTTAAGTAAAGCCCAAAATGATTTATCAGTCTGTCAGCAGCCAATATTAGAATTCTACTGAAGCAGATTTATCAGATGCTGTAATAGAAGACAATTTTTATTTATCTTTTACTTCCACTTCACCTGCAGTACAGGAATTTGAAAACTTTCTCAGCCATAACTAGAGCGTAATTTCTGCCACTGTTGATTCCAAATATGCAATCAGTCATTGTCATCCATAAACTATGATGACTTTAGAAAGTGGTATATGGCGAAGACAGTTTAGGAGCCACAGCACTGATGATCTCGAACAATAGATCATTACAATGTCCTTCAAGGCCATCAATGGAATGGCTCGTCTACTCTCTCTACAATTCCCCATGTAGCTATTCAGCTGAACTGATTGTGATAAAGGATTTGTATAGGTGGCATTAGAGTTTCCATAAAAGACCTCAATAGCTTATGTTACAGTGGCTGTTACTAGCCCTATTTTGAACAGATCTTTCCAGTGATACCTGCAAAATTCACACACAGCTGCATTTCTAAAAAGCCTACTTTTGTGTTTGCACATAAAATCTGAGTGTATGTATTTCTACACTTATGGATTTGTGCTTTTTCCTAGAGTGAAGATGAATGTTGTAATTACAGCAACAGCATCTACAGCTAGAATAGACTTACTATTTAACCTGACATGTTCAGATTTTATCTCCCTTCCTCCATTGGCCAAATATAACATGAAACTTCTTGAACATGTAATAACTATTATACCCTGAAATTATATTTTTGTTTATATAGCCTGTTTTTAAGCTTTCCCTATTCCTACCAAAAGCTTGTTTTGTTGGTTTTTTTTTTCCCAAAGAGGTTAATTGGCTTTGCAGTTTAATTTACTTAAACCATAAACTGTTTGCTGCCTGATTAGTATTCATTAGCAACCAGATTTCAGAATTCATGCAGACATAAGGATACCGTATATACTATAAAAATGCACCACCTTAGCTCTTTGAGTAACATGTGTTCATATCTTGAGGGTATGCCTTTTAGTAGTCTCAATAACCTGACAGAAGTAAAAAGGACATATACAGTGCACTTGCAGGGGACATATGATGAGTGCTGTTTCATCATATGTGCAGTATGAGTTGTACCTCTCTCCAGAGATCTTCAAGGATTTAGGATAATAGGAAGGCAAAGAGAGACAGAGAGAGGTGAACCACAGCTGTCAGCTTTTTTATTCTCAGTTCTAGTTTTCTTAAGGGGTTTAAAACTGTCACTTTGATCAAAAGCCCAGCACTTAAGTCAGCCCCCAGGCAGCTAAAGGAGAACAACACTTTCATGTTTAGTGCCTCCTATCAGAATTCATAATATAGAGGTTGCCTATCAGTTCCACCATTGCAGCATTTCCTAATTGGGTATAACAGATATTGTCAAATGTGTATGCCATCAGGTTTCCTACAAACCTTCTTTCTACATCTGCCCATTAAAAATATGTGAAAATATATGCCAGTATACTGAGGATTACCATTTACATATGCATAATCTCCAAATATCTAGTTCTGTCCAGCTGCACTCTGTGAAGGAAGCTTCACAGGACTGTATGTTCCTCTAATCCACAAAACAATTGTACCCACAACATTCACTGCTATTCCAGTCCCTCTATATTGGCAGCCTGTCTGGCTTAGAAAACTTACCTCCTGACCGTCCTGCTTTGAAACACAACTATCCATCTCCATATCAAGCTGCATCTGGATATAAATCATAGCCATGCTAAAGATGCCATCCAGGCATGTTAAAGGATAAAATCTCTGAGACATTTGCTAATGCTGTTTGTAAGAACCCTTCCTAACAGTTGTTGATTTTGCAGTTTTATATTGAGTGCTACTCACTCTGACAGGGTTCAAGACAAAACTCACATTTAGTGGCAAATCATCTATCTGTGTTCTTTTACTGCAACCAAACATAAAACAAGAAAGTTGGATAAGTACGAAAAGATTGATCATCTCTTGGGTTTTTTGGCTCATATTTCTATCCCACTGTCAGAAAAAAAACCCATGGTTTTAGGACAATATTCCCAGAAAGCAAAAGTTTTCATTTACCTCTGAGATAAATGCTTTCAGCCAGATGGGAAAAACAAGCTGAGAAAATGACTAATGTCAAGAATTTCACCTGCACAAATTTCTTCAGAAAAAGATGACTTCCGACTTAAAATTCTTAAAAAGATATTATCTTTTACTAATATCATAATTGTTTTGAAGAACCTTCCTTGAAAAAATTTTAAGAAGGAGAAGGTTATGGGCAGCCAGTTTTAACATGCTTGTAGTCCAGATGACTTTTGAGTACATGTTCACTATGTTGTTATTCGTTGGAAAGCTTCTTCATCAGAAGCCATAGAACATGCACCCCATGGAGCAGACAAAGTAGTATTTATTCACCTCTCTGATGGCATTACCCATGGTCTAGCCTTGGCCACTCATCTCCTGGGTCATTCTGAACAAATCAATACGTTGTTCTCCTCCTTTTCTAAAAAACAGAGACAACATTACTTCCTTTGGGGAGCTCTCCAGCATCTCCTGACGGTAAAGATATTGTTATATTGTAACTTACACCCTCATCAGAACCTGGATTAATTTTTTATTGATTCCCAGTGAAAGTAGCTGTTTGGGACTTCCAGCTTTCTTTCCAATGTTCTTTCAAATTTCAAGTTACTTATGCTGAATCAGATAACATATCTTTCTGTATGTCTGTACAGCACCCGGTACTGAGATATTTGCAACCTGATGGAGTACAACAGGGAGCGTAATAACAGTAACACAGTTTAGAGATCACTTTTGCAGTCCCACATTAGGGAAGAAAACTGTTCTTCAGATTTCTGATTTTCAGAGTAATTGTTGCTCAAGCAGAGCAGGCTTTTCCTTTTCAGAGAGATGCTTAACCCCTGCTTGGAACCACGGTTTGGACCATGATGGCCTTTTGTCAGAGTAAAAATCCTGGAATCACTGTTTGAAAACTGTTGGTGAAAAGGAAATTACAGTAATTGAGGTACAATTTCTATTTCAATGCCATTTGATTTTCTGGTTTGCATGCATTTGCTAGAGCTAAGTGTTGTGGTACCTTGTGTCTTTATTGACTTATTTCTGTTGTGACGTGTTAATTGTGATGTGCTATAACAAGTTGTGGCACAGTAACAATCCAGTGAAGCATGGTACATAGGAAACTTCACTGAAGTGTTGCTTTTCCCTTCTACCTCAGACCATCTGACACCTTGAGTCATCTCAACTTGAATGAGTAGATCATGGTGCAAGGCAAATGGATCTCTAATGTATTACAGGATTTGAAAAGGAAAGTACATTCCTTTAATTCTACATAGACATCCAGAAAAATTAAACCTTGAGGTTAATATGTTGAACAGCCAAACTGTAAAACTTTCACCTTGTTGGAGAAGTTATGTCAGAGAATTTTCTTGCTATTTGTGGTCTTAGATTGACTTTATACAACCTTCAAACTAACAAATAACATGAGAGAAAAGCTCTGAGCCTGTCTTTTCTGAGCTCCATCATGGTAAATCACAAACAAATATTTCTGAAATAAAATATCTGTTTAAAAAAACCCAATCAAATAATATAGTTACCAGTTAATAAGGCCTCACAAATCCATAGTTTTAAGGTAACTGTGTGAGAAAATGAGTGACATAACTGTCATATCCTTTAACTCAAACTTCTTATAAAAGTATATCAAACTTCTAGCAATTTTAATAAAGTACTAAGAGCCTTATGTATTTTCACTTGTTTCAGAATAAAACTATGGCTTGGTAAATCTGGGCAGTTTCCTGCCCTGCTCTAAATTCAAGATACGTAGGCTCCCGGAGCTTCAGTTCTCAACTGTTAAAGTGGAAGTAAAAGTCTCTTCTCCTGTTGTCAGGATAAGTAGGGTCTAAAGGACCATAATTTCTCCCGTATCCTACTTGGTGCAGCCTCAATTGCTCTGAACAACGTGCCCTCGGTATCAGATGGCAAGGAACGGACTACAGCATAGCAGCGCTCAGCCTTTCCCTTGCAGAATCTTTCTACCAGATTGCATGGTTGAGGGAGTGATAAAAAACTATAGCATGGCCTACTTAAAAATCAAAGCCATGGAGATGCCCTTATTTAGGTCTAGCATTTGCAAGCCAGCTGGCATGGAGCTCTTAAGCATTGACAAAATACATCTGTGTCTCTCATCACTGAAAACACCATGAAGCTGTTCTTTCTGTACTTTTTCCAAATCCTAAGTGATTGATCCTAGCAAAGCTAGTATCTGTACTGCAATTCCCTTCTTTCCCACTTCTATTAATTAATTTTGATATTGATTAATTTGAGTTTGATATTTACATTTGGTAGGAAGAAAAACACAAGGAAAAAATATTATTACTTCTTTCCTTATGGAAAAGGTCAGGTATTTATTCTTCAAACATTCAGCATGTCATTTCCTTATTTTTCAAGAACACATTTGGATCTCAAATCGAATGCAAACTTCAATTAGATGCAATTATTTTAAACAGATCAAGATCTCACTGTGCTCGGGACTGCAGAAATTTACTGCAAAAAAGATGACATTTGTGAATGCACAACTACAAAATACATAAAAAAGGAATTTGTTTTTAACTTATTCAAAATCCTCTGTTATAAACATCTCCTTTTGTAATCCTCTGAGAAAGAGGTTTTCCTTTCAATTCTCACAGCCTGAAAGCATCCTGGACATGTGAAGTGAGTGAAAAAGTGCTAATCTTAGCATTCTAGACAAGAGGAAGTCTATACATACTTTTTGCATGTAAGTTGAAAGCAATGTGAGGTGCATTAGAGTACAAATTCTAATGAAATTGTGAATATAAAGCTATTATATCTGGAAAATACCGAGGGTACCTATCGAAGGCCTTTATCCATATTCAATAATATTACTGCAGTAGTCTGCGGTCTAAAAGTCCTAGCTGATGGTTCAAAGCCTTGTTGTGCAAGGCACTGTACATGCAGTGCTGTAAAAGCTTCCAGTGGAGACATGTGGGAGGCTACTGGCAATGCTACAGACTACAATAAAAGACAAAATGGGAGAACTGGAGTAGGAGCTCTAAAGAAAGAATATTGTGTCATGTGGCCCAACTGTAAAATAGAAAAATTGCATGTAATTATTTCCCAAGCTGAGTGTGATGATGTGAAAGGGAAGAACTAATGATGATGCACTCTGCTTGTTAGAGGTTTTTCCTTCCAGGAGCTCAAGGTTGCAAGAAGTGCTCTTCACTTGGATTTTTTTTTTTCCTTCCTTCCACTAGAAATGTGATGGTTACAAATAAATTCTGTACACAGGGAGTTAATAACACTACAAAGACATTGTGAAATAATTTTAGTTACTAATGCCAGACATACAGTCTTGGCAATATTTTTTTCCTGACTTCAAGCATCCTGTATTGATTGATTAATTATTCTACCAATGAACTAACAAATATTGACCTTATAGAGTTGAGCAGCATTTAGCCAAAAGTCAGTAATCTACATCGATCACTTAATGGAACATCAAAGCTCAACATCTCTGACAGTTTTATGTCATTCAGCAAAAATCTGTCTATGCTTTGATGATACCTTGACCTTTCTTATTAGGCATCCTTGGCAGAAAACTAAAAGCAATAATAAAATTAAACCTGTGGATAATGCTTTGTTATCCGGAGTGAAACAGTCACTGCTACAGGATGCTCCCTGCAGATTTACCTACCAGCAGGGGTAGCATTTCTTTTTCAAACTAAAAATATCATTTTCTAGTTATATGATCAGACAGCGTCATAGACAAATATAATTCTACCACATTGGAGTATTAGGAAAACAATAAGGAGAAAACGCTGGTATACATATTAAAAAAAAAAAACCCACACATACACACAACTTCAGAATAGGACTGTGAAGCCTGTAGCCCCCTTAACAGCTAGGGATCTGTCTATGCAGCTGTCACAGCAGCAATTCAGTTCAGCTTTGCCTGTGCACAAGAGCTATTAGTAACATCCCTGATCAGGTACACAGAACAGAGTTATTACTAACAGCCCTGATCAGGTACACAGAACACCGTTGCTAAGCTTACTTACCCTGCTTCTGGGGTATGTTTTCCACCTTTAAACCTAGCTAATGTGCATTTTCACAAGAGCAAACATTGCAATGACTTATGACTGCAAGCATAGATATACCCTGGGGGGATTGGTGGGGTGCAGTAGCAGCTGAATGGGGAAGGTTTCTCACACAGCTTCCCACTCCAGAGCAGTAAGGTCTCCAGAGCCTTCACTCTACATTAGTGCCTAGCACCTCATCTCACTTCTTCAAGGTAACTCGTTGACAATTGTTAGGGTGGTGAAGTATCAATAGCTACCTCGTCAGAAGTAAACTTCATGCCCACACAAAGTAAATCTGTTCTGCAGCTAGCCCTGAATGACAGGAGGAGTGGTACATTGACAAAGAAAGCATCAAAGTTAAAATGGGTTAGAAGGAGAAGATAGAGGATTATCACCATTATTTTTTTAATGCCAGCAACTGAAGTGGTTCCTCCCCTTGCAAGAAACAAGTCTAGAAAATCCCCTTCCAGTTTTCCCAGAGGACTCAGTCTAATCTCCTTGTCTTTATTATTCAAGTACCAATTGCCTAGGGCAAGATGCTGTAGAAAGCACCTTGGGAACTGGCATTTACTTACCTAAGTAACTCACAAGAGTCAAATGAGAGGTGCTTTCCATGCTCCTGTAGCCATTGCTTCACTAGGCTGGTTTACAGGCAAAACTAGTCCAGCCATCCCTTCATGCAACTTTCAAAGCTGTTCTTTTGATCCCAGTCTAAAAGGGATCAATATACGTCACAGTGATGGCTCCTGCTTAATACTGTTGCAGAAAGAAATATGTGAGTAGGGTCCGTCTGAGTTGTGAGTATTAGAGTTCTACAGAAAGCCAAAAGAGACAAAGCAAACACTTTCCGTTTCAAAGCTTGAGAAGGTTGTATGATCACAACAGTCCGGGCGTGGAGAGTCCCGATTCAGCCCCACTGAAGATGTTGCTAGGATAAGTCAAGATTGTTACCATAGAGGTGCCTTAATGATAGTTATTTCTTATTCACTGACACAGTAATTCATAGTTTTAACCCTTCTTAGTTGTTTCACTGGGACCTGGACTGAAAGTCCCTGGTTTTGGTAAAACCTTTCATTTTTATGAACATTAAGTTGCATCCAGGTTGGTTTTTGGCTTTGAATGACTGTTTTTCACTGGTCAATCTTCTTTTCTCTTTTCTAGCTGCTTTGGTGATGATTTCAGATATTTTGCCAAGACTACGTTGTAACTGGTTGCCAACTAAACTACATGCATGAGTTACTATGAGAAAATGGTGCAGTTCAATATGAAAATAGATTATGCTTTTGACTCAATAGAACCCTGAGCATTTAGATTCTATATCTGCTAACGATGTAGCCCAATTTTGGGCACCTAAATAAGAAATCAGTTTTTCAAAAGTGCCCAATAACGAGCAAGATTTTAAAAATTCATCTTAAAGGGAGCTGAGCTTTTTTTGAAAATGATGGCATTCAATGTCTAAATGCAGTCACACATACTTAGAAAATGTACCTCAATTTCCTCAGTGAAAGTCATTGGACCTAATATTATTTCTTTGTAGCCTGTAAGTGTTGCAAGGAAATGAACAGTTAATAAAAATCTATGCTATAGAAACCCATCTTCTGCACTAACCAAGTACAAAAACAATCTCACTGTTTCCTACATTCTGGCTTAGGGGATAATTGCCTCTTACAACACCTTTTCTAATGGAAGAAAATCATAGAGAAATGAGGTGTAAGTTCATCACACCTGTCCATCTCCCAGCCTTAAAGCAGGATCAACTCTAACTTGCTTCATTACGCATAAATCCTAAGGGCTAAACACACATTCAAGGATAAAACATATAAAAAAGACTTCGTTTCTGTTCAAGCCTTCTAACTGTTAAAGAAAAGCAACAACAAAAGAGCAAAACCAATGTTGTTTTTACAAAAATTCAGAGATATTCTGTGTTCTAGTTGCTCAAAACCAAAAGTGTATTGCTTTTGATATTTAAATTCATTGTGTATTGAGATATACAACTCCCCATTTGTTTTTTCTACTATATTTAATGAAGACAATCTTATTTAAGAGTTTCATCTGAAATGATGGCATGGAGCAGAACTCTGAAAAACAGACAACCTGACTTCATAAGTTGCCTATAATCTAGAATAATAACTAAACATTTTACCATACAGTATAGATGAAACTGTATGCTATTATCAGTACCTAGAATAAAGGACACTCTTTGTCTACTGCCCTACAACAGATATTCATGTTTGCACATTCACACACACACACACACTTCCAGCTACAGATCTGAAGAGATACGTTATTTAAAATCACTTCCAAATGATGGATGTATTTTTTTATCACCCTACCATCTATAAAATATGCTTTTTGCACAGAACTATATTGAGTAGGGAACTCAGTCTAAAATAAATTGTGTTGGTTTTCTTTTCTTGAGTGTTAATTTACTTTTAAATATTCTAGGTGTACCCTCTTTAAAATGGTACATTCTGTTTCTATTTTACTGTATTCAGCAATCAGTGTCGATTACTCTTCGTAACCATGGCAACAAGGCAGCTAACTGTTCTTAAATCTTCATTTGTCCACTACTTTTACAAAACTGTACAGTTAAGAATGCTTTCTTACTAAAGACATAGGGAAAAGCTGGAAGGGAGAAATGCATAACTAATAATATGATGGGAATATGTTCTGTAAAATAAACATTTATACTCTTTGGGATTTAAACATTCTTCAGGATTACATAGTAATAGCAATTTTACAGTTTTCAGGATCTTCAAGGCTTCACTATAGTATTGTTCATTTCTTGTCTGTACTCTAAATATTCCCAGAGGACCTCCGGGATCTTTTCTGATATTAGGAGTTTGCCTTCTGTAATTGTCCATAAGATAATAGCTAGAGAGCCTGGCACAAGCATAGCTCTGACTTCTTTTGACAGCCTCAGATGTTAGTAATCTATACGATGGTAGCCGTAGCTACCTGGCAGCCCTGTGTATAGTCATGCTTTACCCATACAATATAGGCAAATGGGGAACTCTGCACAGAAATGGGGCACACTTTGGGCATAGGCTACTGATAGGCTTGAAGATTTGGTCCCAATTATTCTCTCCGCTCTTTCGAATTTGTGTAAATCTTTTGCCATGATTATTGAAAGTAGCTGTTAAGTCAACCATTAATTGCTTTCCTAGTATAACAAATACACAATATATATATCTTTAACATAAATTTGGGCATGAAAAAAGGTGTCATAAATTGCACAGCTGCTGTGATTCTCCTTTTGGTAAATATTCAATCTAAGTACAATCCAACTCTGAATGAGCACCCAATTCTTGCCTTCCTACTGCTCCAGTCTTCCCAATCACATTACACTAACTCCTTTCCAAATCTAAGTGTAACCATGTCTCTCATAAGACTTTGGTTTCATTTCCCTTCCTTGAATTTACCATCATCAAAAATGCTTTCACTGTGACATAAGAGTTAAAGAAAAACATATTCTGACAATATATAATTTCTACTTTACTAAGATATTTTTTATTTTGCTTTTTTTTTTCTTTCAAAGGGAAGTAAGTATCTATGATGTTGTCAGGCCTGTTACTGAAATTCCTGTCCTACATTTGGTAAACTGAAAGGAATATCAGTGTTTTCCATCTATCAAGTGCTCCCTTATGTAATGTTTCAGGGAAAATTTTAAAACTCCAGCTGGGCTATAGCTGAACCCTTTTCTATCACTGCAGCTGAGCTGAAGGCATGAAATGTAATGGTAAAATGTACATTGGAACCAAGTAAAAGGCCACTATAACACTGCCATTGTCATACCATTACAAGGATTTTATAATGTACAGCTACTGCTTTTCTCAATTGACATCATATAGGGCTCAGCTAATGGAAAGAGACATGGAACATAATGCACCAACTAGATGCTGGACAGGAAACAGTAAATGGATCATGAATCTAGCCCCCCTAGCTAAAGCAGTCAAAACTCTGAATAGCAGAGAGACTAATGTTTTTAGCCATTTTCCCTTCCAGACATAAGCCAAAAAAACCCAGCACTGAAGTGTTTTCGTTTTCTGGCTGCCCACCCTATCGTGAAAGCCAGCCAGCCATGCTCAAAAGCATTTCCTTTTAAATGAATCATGGCAATACAATAAAGATGCAACATGCAGATTAAGTTCAAATCAATGACAGAAGCTGGGGCTCACATCAGTATGTTCCAAAGTGCAAAAATTGCTCACAGTCAGAGAAAGTTCATCCAATAATGTGCCACAGGGGGTGAACAGAGAGCAACACACTGAGTTCAGTGCAACGGTCTTGGTGCTACTGCTGTTCTCTTGAGCAAATTTTGGAATTTAGTAAACCTGTCAGCATTGATAAAATTTTCACCCATACAGTGCGATGGCTGTTTAAAGCAGTAAATCTCCTGCTACATCTTTTTAGTTCTTTGGCTAGGTTACGTACTGTAATCGTCACCCTTCAGTTCTCCAGTACATGAATAAATCGTGCTTTACAGCACTGCTGGTTTTAGACAGTGTGAAAAAAGTCTTTCTTTAGAAAGAGATAATAATTGCATAGTTCTCCACAGGCTGGAAGCTTGTGAAGTTTAAGAGAACTGCAGGTTTTACCTTTAGTTTTCCTCAAGAATCTGCAGGTTTCCTGCAGTACTGGAAACGGTTTTTTTCTGCTTTGCAAGCACATCTAATTGAGCACATGAAATGTCACTTTGTCTTTAAGCCTCTCCCTAATGCAACTGCTGAAGTCTGCAAAAGACAGTGCTGGGAACGAACCAACGCCAGACTCCATAGTCAAAACCAAAGTTCTCAGTTGATTTGTTTCCTTTTTTTTTGACTGCCATTAGCTATATCTAAATTCTCTTCCAGGGGCTCATGACCAGTGTAAATACAATCCCCATTTCTTCAAATTTAAAATTAGGCACTTCAGTGCTAAAGACCACAGCAAACTGCTTGATTTTTCAAAGGTGGTGAGAATATAAAACCTCTGAAAATTTACCTATGTCACACCTGATTCTAACCAGAAAGTTTTCAAAATTTGGACCTTAACTAGAAGGAAGTAATGATCTAAATAGAAATAATAATGGCACCACTGGATCATACGGACTCATATATGCTGCACTTTCCTGGAAGCTATAAACTGAAGCTTTAATTTGTCCCTAGAGCTAATTAGTGGAGAGAAAATGCAATTCTTTTTGTTAATAAATCTCTCTCAATAATGTGTTCATAATAAAATAATTCAAAGATAAAACCCCCATCATACTTCTTTTAAATGCATCTTTTATTTTCCAAGAAGGAAAATGGGTCTTCTAAAAAGAAAGGAAGCCTTTTCTTTCAGAAAACTAGCATGTTTTCCTATGCTTCTGAGTAATTTACTCTGAATTTAAGCATGTGCATTAGCCCTCAGCCTTCCAAAATGTGTTATACACAGTTTACTACGTATTTTCCATAGCACATTTGGTTTTTTAATGCTTGTGTTAGTAAATTTTACCCCTGCTGAAAACTAAAGTAATTGACTTTTGCAGCTTGCATTCACCTTTTTCTTAAGTTATATTTATATCACATTTTGCAGTCTGTGCTTCACGGCAATCTGAAAAGAACAAATATCCCCAGTGTTTGTAGGGTTTTTATATTTAGTTGTATTAAAAAAATTTCCACAATGCACCTTTTTGTGCTGCTTTGGAGAACTCGATGGAACAGAATTTCCCTAAAAATGTATTTTCCCATGTTCTGTTTAATCCTCTAGATATCGTTACTAGGTTGAAATGTAGCACCATTTTGTAGTAGTCAATATAAAAAGCAAAACCAAATTGCATTTCAAAGCAGAGAGTTCTAATCATTCTTTTAAAATTAAACTGTAACATGTATACAAATTTTATTTAAAACACAGTGGCTGAATGCTGGCTGTGTTAAGGGAGCGCCATCTGACAATGGTGATTCTCTGTTTCATAGACAAGCCACTAAGGGGCAGCAGTATCTGATTGCAAACCTATGTATCATTAAAACCTGGTAGAAAATTTCACATTGACTGCAGTGTCAATGCCTTTGTGGTTTATAATTTCATAAATATGAAAGTATAAAATATACTTGGAATATTTCATCCTTCAGATTTAGATTATAAGTAATAATGGATGGCTTACAGTCTCTGAACTGTTTATGTCATATTGCTTATAAATAAGGCCTGTGAGACTTAGAAGGCGTGAATCCCCAAACAAAAATTAAAAAAAAAAAAAAAAAGAAGGAAATCTATAAAATCTTTATAAACAGAGGGATGTGATTAAATGGCATGGAAATATAACTCCCTTTTTTTTCCAAATTGTATTTCAGAATGTATCAACTCAGATCATATTCGGTTATGCTCATGCATAAAAACAAACTATCAAGATTGAAAAAGGGGATCAGTTTGCGGAGTTCTCTGCTTACAGACATGTTCTTTCTCTTCTTATATTAACTAGAGTACCTAATATCTTGATCCTAATTAGCTGTTTGTAAGAAAACTGTAACTGTTTCATGAAGACTTTCTTTGTTTTCTCAGAATTGAATACACTGTGTACATATCCTCCTGGGATTTAATGATCACTATGAAAAGTCAGGACATATGGCACTTTATTCTTTCTGCGAATGCTGGCCTAATTTCCCCTTATTCGGAATGCCTTATCAGATTGAGATGGAGTCTAACCTCACCACTGAAAAACACCTATGAGATAATTTGGAGTCATATTACTAATAAAACTGCAGACAAAGATTTCCTCCCTAGAAAATTAGCATTTCCATCCATCTCTGAATGAAATGACAGGAGGTAACTCCTCTGCATATCAGATGTGCCAGAAAGAGAAACCCTATTGCAGTAAATCTGAAGAAAACCCAGGAGTCATCACTGAGCTAATTGAATCAGGGTTGATACGATCATAAGAGATAAAAACACATTAAACAAATGAGGATATTTTACAATACACTACATGATTTAAAATTCACCTTTTCCCAACAGAAGGTGAACCATGTAGCCTGAATATGGATGTTATATTACTGGCAAAGTTTTAGATTTCGAAGTTTAATTAAACTAAGAGGAAACTGCTTTTGAGTAAATGCTGAAAAAAATAATTTCAAAACCTTATGTATCTTTTGTGTTCCTTTTCTTCCCACTTTTTAAAAATTTTATTTTTAAATCAACATGGATAAAAAAAAAAACTAAAATTAAGCCACACTTTTTGGTAACAGATTTTTTTTCCCCTTATTCTTGCACTTACCAGTTTCAGTGAATCCATATTTTTTTTTACATTTCCATCAGAATGTGCCTATATTTTACAGACTGTATCCCTCTTCTTTGTTTTCCAGTACTGTCACGCTTTATAATGTGATTACATTTATCCTTTGGTGTTCTGGGCCAGACTGGCCTTTCATAAAACTCCTACCATGCAGTTTAAGGTCCGAAGCCATCTACTACTCTAACTGAGTTTTCAGAATAAACCCCAGATACGTGGACAATTCAGGCACACAGAGGATGGCTTTTTCCCATGCTAGAGAAGGACATCCGAAAAAATAAGAAAAACAAAGATACCTTTCTCATCATTCAAGAAGCCCAGTGCTCCTTTGGATCATCATAGTTTTGACTGTTTCTTTTCAGACTGAGAAGAATCACTGGAAGATGGACAATGTGTCAGCAGGGGCATAATTGTAGTGAATTGTTGGAAATATCTTGAAGCATCTACAATATTCACACAGGCTGTTCTCAGTTCCACTGTCTCAGCAGACTGGTATTTCCTTTTGGTAGCTAACCCTGCAAAGATTATAAGAGTGAAGACAAAATGGGAAATTATTTGGCTCATAATTTTGTTTCTCTGAAAGCATCAGCCTGGAGATATCTAAATCTTAAACCTGCTTCTTTTTTCAGAGTTTAAGGTTTAGGTGCCCCTTCTTTTCTGCTTGGGGAGGGTTTGGCTGTGTGGGGTAGGGTGTTTTTTTCCCTTTTAACCAAATACATTTCAAGTTACGTATACACTAATTGCTGAGGAATTAGGATGTAAGAACTACTGGGAATTAGACTTCTTATTTATAGTTCCAAATAGTTGCTACATCCTTTTTTTTTATGCTTCTGAGTTAAATCCAGAAGGAGGCTACAGTTTCACAAATATTTCATCTTCACATTTCATTCTCCTCTTAAGAAGCAACAAAGACTGAGGCAGACTTCTGACTTCTTTACTTCTTATGTTGCATGTTGTTTATATGTTTGCAGGCCCAGCTAACTACAGAACAAATTAACTTATATTCATAAAAAGCAAATGCAAGGACAAAAAATTATGATGAGAATTCAGTAAAATGTGGTGTTTCTTGGGCATAAACATAGCATATTAGTGTTCATTTGCAGAGATAAGAACCTGGATTGATGAGAAAATAAAGGAATCCAGCCACAAAACTAAGCCAGGAAAGACAGCGATCAAGAGAAGGCTAACATCACTGCTATTTGCAGGAAACAAACTTTTGGAAGTAGATGATAGATCACATGAATTCTCCTGGCAAGTTGCCTGAGGAACTCAGCCTGTAAGCTGAGAATCCCTGCTTCAAAGAGCAGACCCTTTTCTAAAACAATATACATTCAGAGCTCCTGAAACTTTCCATCACCTACAAATATAACTACGTCTCTGCTATCCTATCTGCACACCTGCTTATGGCCTGGTCACATGCAGGGGAGCTTATCCATACCTACAAATTTTTATGCTAGAGAAGTATAGGTGTCGGGACTATGTGTCAGTCTGCCAAATCTCTCTTTAATTTTGCTCATGTTTGGATAAAGTTCAGATACAGACTGCCCTGGCACATTTGACAGATAGCTATGTATCAGCAGAACAAAAGCAAGGTATTAGGATCTAACATTAACCAACATTAAATTCTACCTCTTTCCTCAGGTTAGCTTGTCTAGTTTCTACAGTGGCCACCCAAGAAGCGGGAAAATAAATCAAAATAAAATCTGTATATACTCCCTTTTTCCACTTGCCTTTTATTCTGCATTTATTAGCAACTCAGGTCATATAGTCAGGATATTTCTGAGATCTCTTTATCTGAGTAGATTGGCCAAAAGATACTTTAATGCTACTATGTACATATTTTGAAGGAAATGGCACACTGTGAATACACTGTTATGTTTTCCATACAGCTAAAATAAAAAGCAGTAAGTGCAAAAAGAGGAATATGTGCATTTCCTTGATGCTTCAAACATCTGAACACACACACACACACACACACAGAGAACATGAGCACTTGAGAAATAGGAATGAAACTGACTGTCAAGTGAAAGGGAAAATAATCAGGTAAAACACATAGAAAAAAAATAAATACTAAGACAGATAACAGGAAAAACAGATTTTTTTCCCCAGTCCTTTCTAAAGACCCTGAGTACAGAAATAAAGGCAGAAGTGATTATGTGCAAAGTTGCTGAGTATTGCTGGTCTGATCCACCTTAAACTGGCAATCTGGTCTTTTTACACTTTATTCATATTTTACCATTGCAATGAAGACTAAACTGCAGTATAACTGAAGATTGGACTGACATAGATTTAGAAGCATAGTCACCAAAAGGAAAGAATTTGGGAGCACGTTGCCTCCTCCATCACCATACTAAGTATCCCTCTCTCTATCTCTCTCTCTCTCCCTATGTATATAAAGTCTGTTTTCAGGTTTGGTGCTACTGATCTAGCTAATACTGTACCATACAGCTATTGTCTAAAATAACTAGTATATGCAAAATATTTTTTGCATAAATTTTGGAAACCAAGCTTTTAGAGTTCATTGTTAAAAATGAAGGAATACACTGTTCCTTGCTAATTTACTTCCTTTATTTAATACATTATTTTAAAGTAGCAGGTTAGACCTTAACCTCAGTATACAAATATGGGTATTATCATGAATAGCCTGTTATTTGATCTGTAATACTGGGAACACATGCCAGTATTTCCATATAAGCCATGGAATTCAGTTCATAAATATTTTAGAAAAAAATCAAGAAAGCTTGAACACTACTGGAGTAAGTAATCAACTTTCCCTTTATATAACGGTTTTCTAATGCTATTTTTAATGCATTCTATGAACTTAAGATCCAGATCACACTTTCCCTGATTCAATTTGCAGATCCATCTAAGGACTGAACTTCATACTACTTCTTCAACAGAAGCCTCTGTCAGAATCACACCAGTTGATTCTGCCCAGTACAGACTCCTATGAAAATTTACAACCCAATTTCCTTTTGCCAGAATAATCTTCCATGTGTTCAGTCTTGACACCTTACAAAAAGATTTAAAAGCAAAACAGCATATTGAACGTACTTGGTAATGCCTTTGAGGAACTTACCTCTACTGAAGGGAAGATACGAGTGTGATACAAGCACAGAAAGTAAAAGAGGAGGAATACAAACAACACTTCCTCTGAAACTGTCTAAATTATCTTTCCCATTGCTTAGGCTGTCCCAGAAGTAGCTAAGACACATGTATCTACCACTCACCAGCAAAACCATCTAGAGTATAAAGTTGTTTCTCTGCCTGCATTGCGAGACTTTATTGCAAGTCTTCTCTTCCCCCATCTCCTTGCCCCAGAATAAAGATGAAAGAACTGAGAAGATGAAAACAGAGGGAAAACACAGGAAAAATCCAATTGTATGAAAGTTTGGGCTCGGCTGCATGAACACGAATCAGTTAACTGAGCTGAGAAATAAGTGAGTGACAGAAGTCAAGAAAAAACACGGAGAACTTCATGCTCAGGAAGAGTGATATTACCCTGCAGATAAGCTGAAGCAGCTCTCAGCCTTACAGGTTGGTGACACTGTGTGCATTAAAGACCTCCTCTGGCACAGAAAAACAATGTCAAAATAGAAGAACACGCTAAGAGCAGAAGTGGCACACTAGTAGTAAAGCAGGTGCGCTCTAACTGTCCCCGTGGTGCTAAAGGTGATATAAAAATAAAGTTCAGAAATGTTAATGAACAATTTACAGTTAGTCTAAGCTAATTACAATATTTAAACTTCGCTTATACCTTCTACATTATTCACATTTCAGGATATTAACATGGGCCTGTGCTCTGAAATGCTTTACTGACTGTCCTTTATTATATGCTCGGGTGAAGCTATCATTGATTTCAGCGGGACAGAGAAAGGACTGAGATATTCTTCCCTCTTACCGACTTCCACTTTCTATTCTGTGCCAAAGTAAGACTTCAGGATTTGGTTTATTAAAACTGTTCTACTAATGCACAGGAATGTGTTAGGATCTCAGCGCAAGAATTACTGTGTGAAATTATAAGGTTTATGTTATACAGGAGGTCAGACTAAATTATCATAATGGTCCCTTTTGGGTCTTAAAATCTATGAATAATCGGTGTTTCCATCCTAGCGTAGACTGCTACTTCATCTAGTCATCATTGTATTTCGACTAGAGGCTAGCACCTGAGATTTCAGTGGAAATCAAATCCCCTTTCACCCTTCTAATGTAACTGGATAATTACAAGAGGGAAGAAAAATTTCTTCCCAACTCCTGCAGGCTATCATAGTATAAATGAAAGTAAGAAACTTCTTTCCTTTCTGCTCTAATAATGTTTTAACCCATTAAAAATGTATCATTATTGTACTTCATAAGTTATTAACACATGCAGCTGCATCCAGTAAGCATTTAGTTGATACTAGTGGGGCATTTATGAACCAAATCTTAATTGGAAGTTTTGTGATGTAGGAAAATTTTTAGCAGCGAGGTAGCCAAGAAAAGTTCATCCACAGGTCACATAATCCTTCCACATATTCATATTAGAGCACGGCTGCACAGAAATGGCAGCCTGAATCTGAAGAAGGGTATCTTCCCTGGTGTATCACAGTGTCAGGAAAGCCTGTACCAAGTAAGAATGCACAGCTTTGCCATAAATATTTGTGTGTTCAAGGATTTTTTCATTTTCACTCTATTTTTCTATCCAGTGTTGGAATACTGCCATATCACACCCTCGAGATGAAGTATAAAAGAGCCACATGATGAAGTGAATTTTAGCATTTATAGAAATGCAAAAATGGCAGTGATACAGTGAGATCCATGCCCAGAAAAGAGGCTATGAAAAGGTATGAGATGAACTACCAGACTAGACAGTGAAACAGGGAGAGAAGTGGTCAGCCAAATTAAACACAACATCTTCAACCCAGCTGCATCCCTTTACCATTCTTTCAAGACAAATTCAGGATGGGCGATTAGGTGTACAGAGCTCTTAGTTAATTCTCTCAGTATGTCTTAACCCCAAGGATTAAAAAAGATATGAATCCGGCAAGCCTGTTCAAATTGCACAACCCCAAACATCAGAGTTGCAGCGTAGCAGTTCCTATTTTTTCCTGCATGGAGCCTTCTTAAAGGCTCAAACCACTACTGCTATGTGAGGAAGAGTCCATTCTCTGTGGTACAGAAGGAACCTATACTACATGTTCTCTGTTAGAAACTCTGTTTTTGTTATTCTTTGTTTTCGTGTTTCTCACAATGCAGTACTATTCAGAGCAAAAGTGTTCTTACATCTAGAATGCAAACTTCGGGTATAATTGAAATCGTTGCTTTCACTTCCCTTCCATTTTCGCTGGATCCACTGAAAAATCCATGATTTAGAAACCACAGCTAAGCACAGCTATCAGGTGTCAGGAAATGTAATTGGACTGACACCTGCACACAAAAGGGACTGGAAGGTAGGGACGAGATGAGGGCAGCCATCTGGACAGGGAGAGCCATTTCATTATTTGTATAAAAGCCTGTGACACTAAGTCACACTAACAATTCCTCAATGCATAAAGTTTGGTGAGATCTGACTTCTAATTTCTAAGGCACATGTTTATAATTACCACAAACAAAGCATTTCACTTCTACAGAATCTGCAGAGCTGCACCAGGAGCCAGCTCTGAGAATTCACAGGGCTACAGGCTCCTTTAACACATTTCTGTTGCTCTCTGTGCACCACCAAATGCAGGGTAAGGGGTTCTAACCACGACTTTCCTTTGTGCAAACAGGGTGATTATGACAAAAGAAAGAAATTATCACAGGAAAACATATTTAGAAACCTAAAACTACATTTCATTAACCTTCAATAATATATACACTTTTCTTACCCCAAATGTGGACTTATATCATGCAATGACTTTTTTTTTTCCAAAAGAGTTCTGAAGCTAAACATTTATCTTTGGATATTAATGATAGTAAAATGTCTCATTTTCTCCCAAAATCTGTTAAGAAGTGTGAAATTACTACAATTTAAATGGGCAGATTTGACAGCCTCTCTTTTTTTCCCCTTGGACTGTACAATACAAATAAAACTTGGATTACTTATCTAAAAAAAATGTATTGTCTCTGTGCGTGTGTATATCATTTCTCTATCTCATACACATTCTAATCATGATTTAAGGTCTTTTTGGAGTTTATATTGCGAAGATTGGTTGTGAGTCATCATAATTACTTCTATATTTTGAAAAAATGATATATGAAAGCATCGTTATTTTCTCTGTATGCACATATGTATGAAAATATGCATATATACTGACACACATATACACAGTCACACAGATTAAATCCGTATTTCCATAATCTCCTTGACAGAGCCTAGAAGAAAGTACAGGTTTACTAAAAGTGAACATATTTAAAGGTGATTTAATAGTGATGTATACAGTTTGGATATCAATAAATTAGTGTATTTTAGCGTGAAAAACTGCCTACCAATATTCAGGAAGACATAAAATAGAAGCACCTATTCTTTCCAATGGCAAGAGAAGTAATTCTGCATTCCAATACACCCAAACTGAATGAGACCACTTCACTGCAAAGCACCTCCGAAATGATCCCCTCTAACAAGTGTGTACAATGAGTCATTGACCTGATCATCTTAGAAATCCATATGTGCTAATGGAGGAAAAAGACGGGGATTTAGCTGGGGAAGTGAGAGAGATGGCCAAGAAAGCACAGCTGCATGAAATATGTAATAAGGAGCCTTGGTCTCTTCTGGAAACTACAGAATCGGTGTGGTTTCTTCCTGCTTTCAACCCAGCATTCTGGGAGAGCTGCCAAAAGCAAAAACTGTAGGATGATAGCGAGGCTGACTGGAAAGGAGGAAGACAGTTAAAATAAAATGGGTTTTCTCTGTGAGAGGGAAATCTGCAGAGCACATAACCTGCTGGTGGGGTCATCAAATGATGAAGGAAATTTCTTGGGCCAATAGCACCTCTCCTCCCAGATGGAAACTGGGGAAAGGATCCCATTTCCTCCCCAGTAAACAATGGACAGAACTGTTGATTTTCTGGGCTCTGTCCTGCAACCAGGATTTGGCAAAAAATAATTTTGGAGAGGAAAAGCTTGGGATAAGGTTCTGGAATAAAGATAGCCAGGTGTTGGAAGGCATACTTCAGGAAAATGAACTGGAACAAGCTGAATTTGGGGTGAACAGCTGCACCATAACTGATCATGAAGACTCAGATAAGATGTGTGGTGGACAGATCTCTTGCCTGCTGAGTGGGGGGTGCACTGCTCTGAATACACACCCCATGTTAGAGGCGGTATGGAAAAGAAGGAGTTGTGAGGAATGGATGTTGACGATTAAATGCTTAGGGAGGCTGTAGCTCCAAAACCAGGCAAAACAAAATTCGCGTAACTGAATTAACCACCATAAGACAGGTGACTATTTCAAGTAGAGGAATGCAGGCGATGGCTTTATTCAGCACTGAAGCAAATCGACCAAGATGCAGGCCATAAGACTACTGCAACTTCTACAGCATTTCTCTTCCCAAATGGCAAAGTGGGAAGGTACTGCACATCCACGCTAAGCAGTGTTATTTGGGCTCACCTGGAACCAGGATTTGGCCAGAAATAAGACACTAAAGCAACAATGGAAAATAAATGCTATTAAGCAGTCATGCTGTTATGTCTATTAAAGAGGCTATTAGATTCTAGAAGGTGATTTAGAAAACATGGTAAATGTTAATTTATTTTATATCTTTTTTATACATGGGGGGAGAAGTTTTTCCTATTTTTTATTTCATTCCTTACTCCCAAGCCAAGGGCTGAATCACAGCTCTGTAACAAATTGTGCAGCACTGTAAGACTGAATCTGCAAACTCTATTCCAGAAGCACTTAGTACGTGCATAAATCAATTCTTTCTCTTAAACAAAAACAACCTTCTGTGCTTCACTTGCAGAAGTTACATTTAAATAAATTCTGCAAAGCAGGATTTGGAGGAGAATTCAGCTGCTAATAAACACAAGAAATATTTTTAAATAAAAAATAATGAAAAGTACATTTTAGTGACTAATACTGTATAGACCATAGGTACTTTTTTTGAAGAAAAAAGCATGTAATTTTTAAATAATATTTTTTAAATAACCATACCTAAAATAACTGCCAGAATTCTGATTTTCGAAATGTAGTTACTGGAAGTGTATGAGTAGGAAAAAAATCTAATAACTGTAAAAAAATAACTCTGATTTAAAATAAACTTAATATGCAAAGAAATTAATAGCTGTACCATCATACCTGATATTAAAAATGCTCATAAGAATTTTTTTCTCATTCATAATTTCTAGTAGTTGTACCACAGTGGCAGCACCACTCAGAGCAGAACTGCTGGCAAGGAGACAGAAAAGGAAAGTAGGATGGACCTGCAGGTGACCTTGAAGATGGGGGTTTTGTCAGCCAAGTACTTCTCACAATCATTCTTTGATATGAAACTTCTCTAAAAGCACAAGGCTCTCCTTTTCTATAGTGTTTGTCAGAGGAAATTCTGAACACATTTTTAGCAGTTACATTGGCTAAATTAATAATTTTGAAGTATTCCTTTAAAATTTAAAAACTTTCTTAGTCCGAACAATCCAATAATCCACTAATTTCAGTCACCAATCTCAGTTATTTATCTCCAATTGTATAACAACTGGCAGTGCTCTTATCTTTACTTAATTAGCTTCAATTTCTAATGTTAAATTCCTGCATTAAATTAAAAAGGCCATGGTAAGCCACATGCTGTCTGTAAACAAGATGAGTCTGTTATGAAAGGTTTGTATTCAAATGCACACTGTTGATGACTAGGAAAGCTACCAGTAATCAAGGTTGTAAATCTGTCATTGTGACATACAAGTAGTGCTTAGCACCACACTTAGTAAAAGGGCAAATATAAAAGTGGAAAACTTGAAGATGAGTATTGTGAATAAAACAAGCAAATGATTCCAAACACTAATTGGAGAGCTCTGGTTAGTTTAGGGGAGTTAAACCCTGCATCTGAAAATTACCAACTTGGATTCACTACAGATGCTAAAAAATTCTGTGATAAACCAGTTGCCTGTTGAGAATCACTGTCAAAATTGATACTAGATAATTATCTCGTCAGAATGAGCAAGCATTTCAGTTGGACAGATTGGACAGATAGTGAAAGGTATTTTGTATCTGAAAATCTTTACAAATCGAAGGAGTGAATTTGATATGATGATATTCATGAGTCTTTTTTATTTATGACATATGCACACCTGGGCTGGGAGAATTTTGCTGTTTGCTCTATTTTTGTGCTTGAGATAACTTCTATCTTCTTCTGCCAATCCTACTAGTTTTTAAAGATATGAACACTTAGTCCCAGATTGCTCAACAGACTGATTTGACTTTTATTAGAGTTTCTGGAATATAGATAGAGCGGAGTACGGGTAACTGGAACGGCCAGTTCAGGGCCTGCACATGCCACATAACCTTATTTATACATTTATGTGAAGTCGTGTTCAGTGGCTGAATAAACCACACAGTGCATCCTCTGTTAAAGAAAGCAGAGAAAACTGAGATTGGTGCAGAGTGCAAAACTGTTGTTGCTATATTTTATTACATGCCTTCCACGAAAGATGTTATGATTTTGTATATCATGACAGCAGTGAAAATCCTAGCAGTAATACCCACTAAATCAAGCTGTTAAAGCTGAAGTTTTATGACACCACAAGAATTACCTGTAGTAAGGTAAACTACTGAGAAAGGTAGAATTACTGGGACATTAATAAAATGCTTTAATGTCAACCTATCTCTGGCCACCATATCCTTTGAGGGTGTTCTCCAGTCTTATTTTATTTTCCAGCACCTTTCAGTTGCTTCCCAAGTTCACGTGGGACTTTTTGCTGTCCATCCAGAGGCAGTTCAAAATATCAAACAGAGGTAATACAAAGTACCTACAACACAACAAATGAACAAGAACATTAATTAAAAAATCCATTCTCCCATTTGTCACACATTGTCTATATACATACAAGAAGAAACTACTATGGAGTAAATGCTGAAATCCCCATGATGAAGAGTATCTGACACCTCAACTAATTTTACGAATCTCAGTGTGACTGAAGGCTACAGTCTCAAACTACCTTTTTTGCTATGCTATCTCACATAGTCAGTTTTACCAAAAACTTGGATGATAGCGTGCTCATATTATTTTTTGTTCCAAATTAGTGGTCCCTTCATAATTCTGCAAGCAAAAGAGTAGGAAGTAGCTATGAGTCATTTTGTGTTTGCAGTTTCGTAGACAGAAAGAAGAAATGTCCATCAAGCATTCTTTATCCAGCTTTTGATTTACTTGAGAAGAAGAATGGACATATTCGGGCTTTTAATAAAAACACCAGCATGATTTGAATACCACATGACACTCATGCAATTCTCTAAAATTCTAGGATTGGTATTCACATTGAGGAGAGTGCATGGAAAGACTTGCCATTGAAATATTGTGAATAAATACTTCTGCAGTAACTCAGTTTTGACTGTCTCTGATGATTTAGTACATTGATGGATATGTAGAAAACAAGAAACAGGTCAAAGCCAAAGCAGGTCTGTTCCCAGGAAAGACTCCTGCATGGACAAGGGAGCATGAATTTCTTCAGGCCAAATAAGCATATGAGATTTCCACCATACTGACCATCTGAACTAATCAAATTCTAATTTTTGTGCCCTTTTCTAAAAGCAGTGGTATTGTAGGCTGAGCTCTTGGGACAATCATACTGAGATGAATACTTTAATCAAATTATCTCAGATCTGACAATTCAACGAACGGGTCTTCCAGTCTCTGCACATCTGTCTGAGGAAGGTACTTTATTATCACCAAATGTTATCTTAGCCTGAGTCCTGAGACTCTGAGTGTACTTAAGTGATACTGGTGTTTACAGTGTAGTTGCATCCCTAAGACAGCTGCAAAAGAGTGACACGACAGATCAAAGCTCCGTGGAAGTTCTTCAGGTAATGTTCCTAATCACAGCCTGTTAAAAGAAACAAAATCCTGTCTGACTCATGGAGCAACTGACCTGTAAATGATGCTGCCTCGTGAACTCTATGGACAGTTCTCTGTTTGCCACACACCTTTTACTTCAGAAAATTTAGGTCAAATATCTTTTCAATTTTTTTCTAGCAGATTAAATTGGGCCATGTTCCTAGAGAAGTGGGTCATTTTTCCCTGTAAATAAACAGTTTCATGCCTGCACATCTTTAGTTCAAAGGCTCTATTGTTTGTACTCAAAACTGCACAATTCTTTCACTTAGCCAAGAGGCAGTGAATTTTTTTTTCCAAAGGGTAGCATTTAGCCTGACCCAGTAAGACACATGATGTTTTCCAGTACGTGACAGTGAAAAGTGTCCCTTTTCTGCCTTATCATGAAAACACTGACTGGGGACAAAACCCTTAGCCATTATTGATTGATTTGCACCACTGACTTCAACAGAGCTGTTCTGATTTGTTCCATGTGGGAATCCATGCTAAAAAAGATCAGCGTCCAATGCATAAACATAGAAAAGTTTTTGCCAATTTTCTAACACACCACAAAAGATTTTCCTCATATCTGTTCAGGTGAAAATAAGGACCTTTAGGAGGAGAACATGGTGCAACTCTCTGGCAGGGTATTCTACCTGTAAAGATTCAAGCCAAACCCATGATTCAGCAGGCAAGGCTTAGCTGATTTATACAGGGTGGTTCAGTTAATTGTTATAACAAAAAAAAAAAAAAAAAAAACCCTAACAATGATACAATCTTCACTCCTAGTTTTCTTTTCAGTATTTAGGCTTATCAGTGTTGTTATCACTTATGTGATCATGAACGAAAACATGAGAACTCCCATGCTTAGACAAGTTTCCAAAGAATTGCATACTTGTCTAATGTCCATAAATACAGACAGTCATTTAAAGTTCACATATGTGAATATTATATAAGGTCATTCTTAAGCTAACCTTTCCCCAATCCTTTGTGTTCTTTTTCACAATTTTTTTCTGATGTCTAATGCCTACAACAATTTTTTCTGTGTTGTTAGCCTTTGACTGTATGTCTCACAGAAAACCCAAGGATACAAACATTCTTTTTTTTTAATTCACAATTCTCTTGCTCTCAAACTGACATTACATGCACATGCCTAGCAAACCCCAGAACATCTACTGTCTTTACAAGTTAAATTCCTCTTCACTATTATTTCCTCATTATCAAGAAAGGAATGAGTTCACATTAAACATAAACAAATTCAAGTTTATTACTATCTCAAATTTCAGCAAAGATACGTAAATTAAGCATTTTAAAAGAGCATCAATTATTGAACAAGTAACCTCTTTTTATCGTAGGAATAATGTTTATTATTTTTTGTATTGTGGAAAATCTAGTCCCACGTTATTGATATAATTTACTTTTTTATCTTCCGTAGTACTTTACATGCTTCAGGAAAGACTATGTAATGTATTTTAAGTGTAACAACAACAGACATAAATGTTATTCTTATGCTTTAGTCACAAATTTAGTCTAGTTTTAATATCCGATATAATTTCTGTATATATAACAGGTTAACAGAGAGTCCTTCCAATGTGGTATTCTGTGTTTTTTGGAACTAAACCTTTGAATAGAGACATTCCAATACCTATTGGTTTGGAAAGTCCTTCCAATATGTCCTAGAATTTCCCAGCTTCAGAGATACTCCAGAGGTAACTCATCATATTTTCAAGAGAAATGAAAACTACATCCATATTTGACAGCATTTCTAGGTTTGCTAAGATTTTGTCATAGGTATCTTGGTATTTTTGGCCGTATGAACAATAAAAAACCTCTACTGTTGGCAATGGTTTTTAAATGATTTTGAAAAAAACTTCCAGCAACTGCATTGTGTCTCTTCAGCAATTTTACTCTTAAAACATTTGTTTAGCTACTGTAGTGAACAGGAACGCAATAACTAACATCAATGAATCTCTGCTTCTGAAATGCTTCTGAGGAGAAACAAAACTAAAATTAAGTTTTATTTTTTGTCAAAAGAAGATTGTAGAAGAATTACAAAATATCCAGTTTAACTTTAAATGAGTAAATGAGTCCTTTTCAGATTGGTTTTATAATACTGATAATCTTATTCTGGTGATTTTTACTCCATTTACTTATATGTGAAAGAGGAAAGGTGGCAACATCTATGAATATAAGTAGTTTGTGTGAATTAGATGGAAGGGGAGTAATTCTTCACGAGGAACACAGCACATCCTGCAGAGATCTGTATTGTGCAGCCTCAGATGATCACCCAGAAATACAGACCAGGGCAGCTGTGTTCTCAGATGAGGTCCTTGACAAGTGTTTTTCATTACATACCTTTGTTTACTTTGAAAACACGGCTCTGTATTAGTATAAAATGGATGTTCCAGTTTTCTCATAATAGCATTGGACATTCTCATATCATGGTTACACTACACGTCAGATGTGTGATAAATAAATGAGCCAAAGAAACCAGATGTCATTCCAAAAGTATATGAATCAGTATTTTTATCTGAAAAATGACGGTCAGCACCAATACGAGAAAACCAAAGAAACGAAAATTAGGACACAAAAAGACAGAGAGGGAAGCTGCACAGTCCTAAAGCCTGGCACTGGATTGTTTTCCAAACTTAGGGGTTGTACGCATCTATTCACCTAACAACTAGCAGATTGAAAAGGCATTGATATGAAGATACCAGCTCTTCAACTGGATGCAGTGAAACAGAATGTAAATAAAGTAGAGAAAGGAGATGTAAAGATAAAATGTATCAAAATGAGAACCCAAAATTTGGTTTCTGGTTTTTGGTGGTGATTTATCAGAAAGAGAAATATAAACTCTGAGACTCTCTTCAGAATGAAAGTAGCCAGAAATGAAAAAACACAGCAGTGGGAGAGAAAAGAGCTGAAAAGAAGGACTGAATTAGAGATATGAAACTTTAAAAAGAAGTTCTCAGAATTCTTTGTAAATGGTGGATAATGTGTGATAGAAACTAACAGGTATGGGACTACATATGCAAAAAGATAAATGATGACTTTGTTTTCCCTTGTGCTTTCAAAACTGGAACAAGAAAGGTAATAATCAAAGTAGTCTCAGGATATAAGAAAATGAAAAGGAAGAAAAAGTAGGAGCATTGTATAAAAAATTATCAACAAAGCAAGACGAGATTGAGGTATTGAAGGAGCAGACTGGAATGAACCCAGGAGCATGGAACAAAAATTTCCAAAGGTTAGAGTAAGAGACGAGAATACTGCTGGCAACCTAAGAAACTGAAGAGCTGGTGTAGGAGAGATTTGGTAACTATGTAACTACCTTCTCAATTCTGAAGACACACCGGGACTATCCACCGGTTTTGGTAATACTTGTGAGGTTTATACCCCTATCAATACTATACAGCCCATTGTTGACCAAGACCATTATTAACCAAAATCAAGTTACGAAAATAATACTAAATCTCTATTTAACAGCCTGTCATAAAATTTATTTTAATAGTACTTTTAGTCAACAGTCTTATCATGCTTTTACCAACAGCATGATCAATATGAGCATTATATCTAGCCTACAATTTCACCCACCACTTCAAAAGCTTCATAAATCATCAACTTTTATAACTTCTTGATTACCTCCTAATGTTCATACAAAACAAGGATAAAAACAAAAATCACCCTCTGATGAAAGCATGCTGAGCACTTGAAAAACTTTTATTAAATGATATCCAGTTAGCAACACCCTGTTGGGCCATCACTGTGTAGTGATGATTATGGAGTGCTCTTTCGCATAAACTGAATAAATCTCATAAATTGTTGATGGAGGTGCTTTAAAATATCAGCTATTGACCAACTTTACCCCAGCTACAGAAGAGAATTGATTTAGTTTGCCTCTCTTCTAAGAAATTTTATCCCTAGCCTGGGGCTTGGGGATTGTACAGCAAACAGATCAATCCCATGTACTTTCAAGGGCTGGAGAAAACTGTTCGCTCCATGTCTGCGTTTCCTGAAAGGTCTGCATCTTGCTACTTGATTTAATGATGCTTACCCACAATATGACAAGAAAGGGGGATGAGAGTAACCCATCTTTAACATCAAAGAGAGTTCAGATAGGGATGATTAAAGCTAAAATTGTCAGGCCAGGTTTTATGATGAGGATGGGTCTACAGCAGACATGTAATTGAATTCCAGTTCCACTCCAGCCCCGATTCTCCCTGTCCCTTCCCTGCTCTGCCTTGACTGTTCCAGGGAGTGTGCAGAAACAATAGGCGGTGCTGCACATGACAGATGTGATCTCTATGCATACAGACAGGCTTCTTGGGCAGTGCAGCTACACCCAGATTGCAATCTGAGGACAGAACAAAAATAAAACAGCATTGTAAAGGAAATGCCTTATATTGCTGCTCCACCTCTACAAGGTTTGCGTTATAGATTTGTTCCACAATACTTTCTGAACTTGCACAAGGTATGGGAAATACTTTTGTTTGCCCACAGCCTTCGGTGAATTAATAATGTTACCAGCATTTTACCCCAGTTCCTGTTAGACCTTTAAAGAAAATTCTTTTTTGCCACTTTTTAATCACTATTCAGCTGAAAAGCTGAAATTCAGCCTCTAGAGCTCTTCATGCTATTATGCCTCTCTCTGTGATCATAGAATCATAGAATCATAGAATCATTAAGGTTGGAAAAGACCTCTAAGATCGAGTCCAATCGTCAACCCAACACCACCATGCCCACTAAAACATGTCCCTAAGCGCCTCATCTACACGTCTTTTAAATACTTCCAGGGATGGTGATGCTGCTTTGTTAACATACTTTGTCACCATACTGAAAAAAAAATCCATGGACAAATACTACTCACAAAAATGTTTGCTGTGGTAAGATAACTAAACAAAAACAGGTCAATTCAACTGCAGCAAGGAGTCTTATATCTCATCAATGTTGTCCTTGCAATAACATGATATCTACATTTGGGTAGCATCTCAGGAATACAGAAAGCAAGCCCTTTTAGACACTAACTCTGTAACCACAATTGAGAAGGACCATTTGGCTTCCTTGGGACTGCCAGTGCATTTGAAATGCACTTGTAAATGAGACAGGGCAAAAAGATGGAAGTCATCTAATACCTGACTGAATTGTCTCATGAGCTCTGAGGCAGGTGCTGAGGGACGTCTATAAAATGCTTGTGTGGAATCCTTTTCCTTATAATACAACCCACAAAAGTCAACTTATCCAGTGGAAAGTCCCCTACGTGAGGCAATGAGAAACACCTTAATAAATCCCCAAATTATGAGATGCGCATTGAAGCCTTTTATGGCTGTTTATTGATCCAGACATGGCATTGCCTAGAGACTTGCGACTCCTGCCTCACCCAGCTTGTGATTTTCCTTTTGCTCCCATCTTATTACAGAGAGTGGAAATAGACTGGAATTTAGCCTTCCAGGCCTGTGGGCACATCAGAGCATGATTTTCATTATTACCTTCAATTTTACTGTATGTAGAAACCATTATTCGTACTTGAAACTGTTACAGAAGTAACACAGTCTGGGACTGTGAGGTGGTTCTTTCACTGAGATAATATTTTTAAATAAAATAGCATCTCCAACATTATATTGTCTGATTCATTCTTTCTACATCTACATCAAAGGAGTTCTCATTTAATCAAAAAAATTCATAGCTGGCAAAGGTCTTTGGCTGTGTTCCTACCAGGCAGTTTAACATCCAGAAACTCCAAATCCCCATTAAAATATACTGGGGAAGGAAAGAAAACCAGCTTTATTTTTCTTCAGGAGTTCCCGGCTAAGGGAGTAACCCAGCAAACAATTAGTTTTAAATTTTCTCTACTCCTTGAGCTAGGTCTGCCTCCCACCTGGGAATTAGTCCTTCTTCTCCTCCATAAATATGCACCAGGTGGCCTAGGAGGGCCTTAAGAAGGCCTGAAAGGGCACACTACAGAAGAGCGGCAGTGTCACATTCAGGAGGCACTGACTGCTCCTTTGTGAAACCTACTGTCTCTGGGCTCTTCTTCCAGAAACTACCTTAATGCTGTGTGGGAGGCTGGAAAGGATTAAATTGACTGCAAGCCAGTAAACTATGTTGTGAATGGACATTAAGGGAAAGATTGTCACATAGCTATACTGTTACACTGTTAACAGAAATGGAAAACAAAAATAAATGTTTTACTGACCTGAAGGCAAACAGGTCTGATTCTGAATCTATAGAATGAGTAAAGACATGGTACAAAAAGGCATAAGCTATTCTTCATAGTACAACCACACTCAGAGAAAACAGACAACTAGAGAACGGAGGCAGAAAGCATATTCTTCCAAGCTCACTTCTGCCAGAGGAACAGCGTGCTTTGCCATGGAAATGCTGCATTTCCTTTCCTCCTCTCTTAGTGACACTTCTTTTTATTTCTTTAAATGTAGCACTATGTCTAAGGCATATTTCCTCGGCTATTTGTGTATGTCTATGACTAATCTCTTTTATCCTTGGAGAGGCCAAAATATCAAGTACCTAGCAGGATCACAGTGAGGGAAGACAAGGTTTCAGGTTTAACAGGAGGCCCAGGCATATGGGGAGAGCATGAATTTATCTGCTGCAGTTTTGTTACTGCTTGCCACAACTCAGCTCAACCTTTCTGTTCCTTATGGTAGGCATAGAAGGAAAAGAAGCCCAAAGTGCCTGCAATACAGGAGCAAGAAGATTCAAGTTTTCAGCTTGTTAAAATACAGCCAAAAGTTGGCCAATAATTTACAGCTAGGTACAGTTGACAAACCCTGAAAAGATGGGGTTTACCAATGCAAAACATAATGGCTAATCCATTTTTTACTAACATCATCTATACCAGATAAGGGGTTCTTCTTTCCTACTACATCTATCTTCAATAAACTAGTTTCAATTCAGCATCAGTTTTAAGAGTTTTTAATGGAAAAGAACAAAACAGAACGAAACTTTGGCATGCTACTTTAAAAAAAAAAACCAGCATGCAATACAGTCTGAATTAAAATTTGGCAATGGCAAGTACTGGGCTTCTGAAAAAATCTTCTTTCTCTTTTCAGTATTTGAAGAGGAGCCAAATTCTTTGGAAAATGTATTAGGATATTACCTTTCAAAAGCTTTAATCAACTCTTGTTTATAATATTCATCTAATGAGCCAGACTGGAAATGATACTTTGTCTGAATGCTCTTGCTTTAATACCTGCACACAGCATGTAATGGTTAAATCATTCCCCCTCTTCTTTGCACCAGCTGGTTCAAAATAAGCACATGCCTGCTTACACTTCACAATTTTTCAAAGCTGTTCACAGACATCTGTATACATATACAAATTCCATTAACAGGTAACAATGTATGCAAGTACCTCCTACACACTCCTTAGTAAAATGCTTCCCTCTTTAACTGAAGGAGAAGGGGAGGATTGCTGTGACAAGAAAAAAAAATGAACAAACAAAAAAAGGCAGCTTGGGTGATGCCGTTTTTCAGATGTAAGAGGAATATGTGTCATACAGCTTATGTGCAGATAAAAGTTTCCCAAAAGTTATGAATGATATCTGAACTTCCTCAATGCTCAGAAATTTTAGAATCAATAGTTTGGGATTGGTCCATTTTCTTTTAGTGCCTTCATAGGCACTATATATGTCACATGACAAATAGGACATCACTGCATGCTCACACCTTTCAGAAATAAGCCTAAAGGCAGAACAAGTAGTCCTCCAATTGTCCATGTAGTAAAATTTAACTGTGGGGTTTTCTTTTTTTTAATGTTTTCTTAACATGAGTTCTCATTCCCAAAACTACTCAGAGCTGGTAATTTTATCAAGTAAGCTGTGCTGCTCTATCAGACTTGCAGATGGTGACCTGTAAATGCAGCATGAAGCGTAAGTGTTACTCCACTTATCCTTACACCCTAGTGAGAGTGCTAAAGGGAAACCATTATCTGAGAAGGTGTCAGGTCAGTGCAGAACTGAAAAAGAATTGCTCTGAACTTGTATCAGAGAAATGTTTAGTCACAAGAAATTCTTTTAATGTACACAGGACATTTGCCCCCTGGATTCATATGGGGAACGAGGCTGACTAACATTTTCTAACCATTCCAGAAACTCACTCAAGTTTAATTCATTGCAAAGAACTTGTTCAGGAGGGAACAAAACATTTTCTCGAAGTCTTTCCCTGGCAGAGCACAAGGGAAAAAAGAAAAACAAAGAACTAAAACACAGCCTTAAAGGTCAATACTCCCATCTTGTGGCTGATGAAGAAAATGCACATATCTAAATAAAAATGAAAAAATGATAGTTTCATGCAGATAGTTTATAAATAAGAATTTACTTGAAGAATTTTTCTTCCCTGCCGAAATTAAATTTGGATCTTAGAACTTCCAATGTTCTATTCAGGGAAGGAAGGATGTGGAATTTTTTTCGTCCACACTTAGCTACAAGACATGGAGTCGCTGTAGTAAATTCCTAATTGCAGGAAGCTGAGAAGATGAAATCTACTTTTGCCGTACTTTGAATTCAATGGCTTCTTAATGAAGGCAAGGATGTGATGGAAGTCCACAGGCCAGTGGGGCAGTAAGTAGTACTAGCATTTAAGGATACATGATGGAGCAGAAAGAAGCAGTTCATTCACAGCACCTGGATGCAACAGGTACAATGCTGATTTCTGCAATTCTATAAGCCTCAGAAGCAGGGGCAAGTCTTGCTTTTCCTAGATCTTCCAAAGGATTTTTCTTCTTGATTTGTTAGCTATCTGCATAAGGTTGAAATCATAGTATTATAGAATAGTTTGGATTGGAAGGGACCTTTAAAGGTCACCTAGTCCAAGCCCCCTGCAATGAACAGGGACATCTTCAACTAGATCAGGTTGCTCAGAGCCCGCCCAACCTGACCTTGAAGTTTCGAGGGATGAGGCACCTACCACCTCTCTGGGCAACCTGTTCCAGTGAAATAAAGAGCATGTGGCTGATGTGCCTCATTAAAGGTCCTATATGGGTCCTATGTTAGGTATCCATATATCCTACTTACTTACAAATCATTGGTGAATAAACTTGTTTCCTCTATCATTTCACTGTGTCCATACAAGTACTAAGATAGTATGTATCCTGATCCTAGATTAGCATCTGAGAGTAAAAATAGTGATAATTTATAACGTGTGCTAATGCTAATCGGGAGTGTCGATCTGCTCGAGGGTAG
>NW_009189547.1:0-26801 GCF_000690835.1 Fulmarus glacialis
CTATGATTCTATGATTCTATGATTTATCAAGTTAACTCTTTTAGTGGTTGTAATGTATGTATTTTTATGGGTCACAGTTAACCAAATCACTGAATTAGTTCAGGTTAATGGTAAACCTATTTTTGTAAAAATTTGTTTTTGCCCATATCATAGAATCATAAAATCATAGAATCATAGAATGGTTTGGGTTGGAAGGGACTTTAAAGATCATCTAGTTCCAATCCCCCTGCCACGGCAGGGGGACCCTTCACCATTGGATCAAATCAGAAGCTCAAAGCTTCATCCAACGTGGCCTTGAACACTTCCAGGGGGGAGGGGTCCACAACTTCTCTGGGCAGCCTGTTCATATCATTTTAGTATTCTACTTTACTTCATGATGCTATTAATATGTTTGCTGACAGTTGTGGGACAGCAAATTGTGTCATTGAGACAGAAAAGAGTGCTGGAGATGGGAGGAAGAGCAGAAATGTCTGCCAGTTTTCTTGTTGAAAGAGAGTCTTACAACATCATGATCTGTAACTTCAGCAGGTGCTTTAGCACAGAAGTGACTGTGGAAAAGAATAGGGAAAATGTTTATTTTTTAACTTTCCGCCCCTCCCCCCCCACCCCGGCAAGAACAGAGCATTGCATAATCTTTTCTGACTGATTTCTCAGTTTCAACCAAAGGTGATCGGAGGAATACTATCTCACTGATGGATTTCTCCTATGAAAGTGCAAACTCCCACTACAGAAAAACAATTGTATGACATCAGCTGGGCAGGACTGTCATGAATAAGCTTCTTGCATTTATTCCAAAATACCATTAGGCCCACTGGAAATCACCACCAAATTATCATGCTGCGAAATAAACAACAAAGTCAAGAAAGTGAGTGTCGTGGTTTAACCCCAGCCAGCAACTAAGCACCACACAGCCACTCACTCACTTCACCCTGGTGGGATGGGGGAGAGAATCAGAAGAGTAAAAGTGAGAAAACTCATGGGTTGAGATAAAGACAGTTTAATAGGTAAAGCAAAAGCCATGCATGCAAGCAAAGCAAAACAAGGAATTCATTCACTACTTCCCATTGGCAGGCAGGTGTTCAGCCATCTCCAGGAAAGCAGGGCTCCATCATGCATAACAGTTCCTTGGGAAGACAAACGCCATCACTCTGAATGTCCTCCCTTCCTTCTTCCCCCAGCTTTATATGCTCAGCATGACATCATGTCATATGGTATGGAATACTCCTTTGGTCAGTTGGGGTCCGCTGTCCTGGCTATGCTCCCTCCCTGTTTCTTGTGTACTTGGCAGAGCATGGGAAGCTGAAAAGTCCTTCACTATGTAAACACTACTTAGCAACAACTAAAACATCAGTGTGTTAACAACATACTTCTCATCCTAAATCCAAAACACAACACTATACCAACTACTAGGAAGAAACTTAACTTTATCCCAGCTGAAACTAGGACAGTGAGATACTTAATTTATCTACTTATGCTTATTCTTACTTTTCTGGGAAAAAAAAAAAAAAGTCAAACATTTATTTACAAAATCATTTCCAGTAGAAGCTTCAGCAAGTTCAGTATCGTATTAAAAACTTGCAAGTAACAGCTGAGAAACTAATTAAAACCTAAGGGATACAGAAATTGCCATGTATAAATATCTACTTATTCAAAGTATTTTTAAAATATCCAAGTAATGCATCTTGTTTCCCTTGTAATTACAAAAGTTTCACAGAAGCAACAAGCTAACTAATATTCCTGTACTGTGCATTTTATTCTAAGAATGTTGATCTCAAATGAAAATGTCTATGCCTCCTCCTTCCTACCTTTTGCAAGAGAAAGTTGAATATTAATCTCATATTTTGCTTCCCTCCATGTCACTAATTTAAAGTCTAATACTATGAGGATCACAGATTAAAAATGCAGAAAAAAATCACCATAATAAAACTTTTAGCTATCTTTCTGCAAAAAAATTAAAATATATCTATCAAGGAAAGCACTGAAACACAACTTTCAAGCAAGATTCAAAACCTGCAATAAATAACCAGCAAGGAGAAAATCCTGGTCCATGCTCCCCAATAAAAAGAGAAATGTAGGAATTATGCTGCATTACTCTTTTAAAATTGGCTTTCCAAATACCACTGTAGTAGTTGTTCACTGATACATTTGCTCTGAAAACACTGTGCTTACTTACATATGTGGTATTTTCAAGGCCAATATATTCATTTAGGAGAAATAAAATAAAAAACCTTTTATGCAGGAGAGTCATTCACTATTATTTTAGAAGTTGTTTGGTTTAGTATAATTCAAATATGTTGCCCTATTGAAGAAAAATGTCACTGACTTGTGGCTGAAACTAAGCTCACCTGCAGCGGTAAGTTATATACCTTTTTGTGCCTTACTGTCTAAATCAGAGACTTGTTACAGCAACTGTGGCTCCAGGTCAGCCCCGACCCAAGGGAACTCGGGGCAATGCAGTCTCAAACCTACCTGGAGTCTAGTTATGGCTGGAGCATGTGCTGGACTCAGAAATTGATGGTAGCAATGGTTCCAATCATATAGACATCGGTTTTGGACACATTCATAATGCTACAGACACTTTTACTGGCTTGCATCATGCCCCTTTAAGAGTCTTATTCACTCCTACAAAGGTCTGAAGATTTCAGATTCATGTTAGTGGTATTTCACAAATTGCAAGCTGGCAAAAGATGGTGTATTGCACAATCTGAGAAGTGAAACACTAGTCCTTTGGAATCACATATATTTTATGTATTACGTTCTGAATTTCAGCCCAGGACTGCACAAAGACCATTGAAAGCAAAAAGATTTCTGTGCATAGATTTTACTAAGCTGGTCCCAAGACAGGAAATTTGATGACCACTAGAGACGTTGTATATATTAAAGGTATTTTGTGTGTGGCAAAATGGGACAACTAAGTATATAATAATGATAAAAAATCATTTTAAACTTACTTATTTTAAATTTTTTTCTTCTTTACCTACAGATTTTACGTTGAGGAGTTCTAGGTTCACCTATCAAATTCTGGAATAATCAATATCAGGATTAATATAGCTTCTTTCCTCATGGGAGTTTTGTTCAAATCAATTCACTGATGTTCAGGATGTATTAAAATTCTTCACTTTCTGTATTTCATGTAATGGAGAATATAGTAAAGGACAAAATCAAGACTGTCTACAGTACTTGAGGGGGAAAAATACAGAAACTAACAGCTTTATAACAAACACAAGTTTCTTATCCATGAAACAGTATTACAAAATATCTCCCACATTCAGGTCACAATTCTTCCACAACTTTTCCCTTTGGGGCACTTTGATCACACACTTGCAACCCTGAAACAGTAGGATCTGAAGGACTTACCAAGCCACCTGGTTCCAAAGCTGATTCATCCCTAACTTTCCATTAAATACTGATCATGTGAGCTTGAGCATCTCTACTGAAAATAGTCTCTGCAAGAAAACACCATAATATAGTCTCCATGGCCTTACATTGATTGTCAGCAGACAGAAAGAGCAACGCAGACAGGGACCCTCATGTCAGAAAGAAACTGGTTCTCTCACACTAGAATTCACCCCTTTAAATATTCTATGCCCGTAGATCTTTTCAATGATTTAAAGGGGCCCCAGGGACTTACAGTTGCAGAATTACCCTGAATGTCACAGAAGCTACATTTAGGCCTAACACCAGCATTCTGAATGTGCCTAAATTTGCAAGCAAATGTCTTTTGATAATATCAGTAGTTCAAATTATATAAAAGAAGAATGAAGCCACATTTTGATTATCTGAAATAACAGATATCCCCATTCCCAAATTCAGTGGGAACATAGAGGCAATGCAAATTTGTAAAACAATGTGTCTTATCTGAAGCAAAAATTGTGAGACTCTGTAGTGCAGCAGCTTATCTTTGAAATTATTAAGTAAGGAGACAATGAAAAAATTCATTTTATGAATTTTGGCACAAGTCCATGCATCAGGGTTTTAGCATATCATTTCTAGTTCAACTCTATTCCTGAGTAAAATTTATCAAGAAATATTTCAATGAGCTGAAAAAAAGAAAAACTCTCAATAGAATTTACATTTAGCTTAGGCACGAAATGCACATTATCATGATTTATCTTTTTGACATGAGTGGAATGTTTCACATTAATCCAATTCTCAGATGACTGCAATATTTCCACATACCCTTAGCAAGGAGAAATGGGAACTAAAATTTCATAGTGCATTTACCAGTCTTGTTGAATACTTAATTTTTCTTAAAAATAAAAAAAAATCTTTTAGTAAAGCAGAGAATTATGTTCTTGTCTCACTAAGCAGACCTGGTAATCTTCTCCTTAATATTTCATATTTCTATTTCTAAAAAAAACCAGTAGAAAACACTTCGATTTCCCTCCTCTTCCATGTAGAAAACAACCTTTTTTTTTTTTTAAATAAAATATATAAAAGGAATAATGAAGGTATTTAATCTCTTGTTGTCTTCTTGAAGTTTTTGATTATCTATTTGAAACACAGAGACCCTTTTCTGAAACTTTATGACACATTTTTTTATCATGTGGTTGCTTCTGCTATATTGTGAAATTCAGACTTATAACATGAATCTAGGTAATAAATATGACATGACCTTGGTGTTACGCCTCTTGCCGAACTGTGAATAAAAAAGACGTTATCAGATACTTGCAATTAATTGCAAATCTCATATTTGAACTAATTGTGAAGGAAAATATTTAATGGTATTATTTATAAGCATACTCGATATTTTTGTCTGCCAAACAATTTTTTTTTCTAAGAGAAAAATCATTAAGACTTTCAAAAAATATGATAATTACTCTATATAATGAGTAAAAAAGTATCCCTTGTCCTTTTGTCTCTTGTCTACTTACACATGAGAGAGGGAATTGTTATTCCTTGGTTCAGTTTTTGTTGACATTACAGGAACAACTGTTTCACTTCAGTGATATTTCAGTGAAAACCTGAAAGAATTTTCAGTGAAAACTTGAAAGAAGTTTCAGTGAGGAGCAAGAAGGTTAGTTACTTATTAATCAAACAACTTTACTTGCAAAAGCAATACATGTTAAGGGATCTTCAGAGGCCACAATAAATCTCTGCTGCTGCATTGTGTGCCACATCCTCTCTGAATCCCTACAAATGTTCTTGTAAGATCCTGCAATTATTAGAAACACTTGTGGCCTCCCTTGGACAGCCACCCACAGAAAATCAGATCAATTTACATAGCTGCGAGTAGGGAAAAATTGCGTTAGCTAAGGCATCTGTGCAAAGTCTGTCTCATTTGTTCTAGACACCTTTCTCAAATTTAAATACTTTACTTTTAGACAGCTAAATTTCTTTAAAACAGCTCTTATCCTGAAATCCCTAAATTCAGAAAGGAAGAATGGGGACTAACAGTTTCTCTATCCAAAAGAGAAATGCTGTAAGGAAGGAATGGTGAGAGAAAATGCTGAAATGTTAATATCAGCTACTGCAGTTCATATTTGTGATGTACAATGGGGATGCCAGCTGCCAAGAAGTTTCTGCTTCCCCATAAGCATAGCTAATATGTGTTTGTAACAAGTGCAAACTGTTATCTGCCGCACTACAAGATTTTTTTTTTTTTTTGCCATTATTCATTTCTAAGTACATTTCTTCCCCTGTTGTTTTAGGTAATGCTGTTCAGAGTTATTTCTTGACCCTTTTCAAAAGCTATTCATTTCAGACACGTTTAGGTCACAGTACTTTGTTATCCATGCTGCTTTATGTTTTCAACAGTTTCCTTGAAGTATCATAGTACTATTTACTGCTTGCTGAGCATTTAAACATTTATTTTCAAAAAATCTTTAAGCTTACTAACAAGATCCTCTTCATATGTATTCAGTTACCACAGATAGGGACAACATTAGAATCTCATTAGAATAAGTTTATAAAATAAAACAATTGCAAGAGACAGTCTAGAGTGGTTCAAAGTAATTGTGTAAAAGTTAACAATTAATTTAAAAAGATGACAATAAAGAAAAAAAAGAAATAAGAAGTTACATGCTTAACAAAAAAGATTACAAAAAAGTAGAATATTCTCTTTCATAAATGGAACATAAAACCTGGCAAGGAAAATATAAAGCTATAAGACTGTACAAAACAAATTTTCATGAGCAACTTACTATAGGCATTAAAATTAATATTAAAAACTTCTTCCAGCACGTTAGAAACAGAAAATTTTCTGGAGGACTGACAGGGGTAATAGATGATTATCTCAAAAATGGAACACTAAAGGAAAGATAAAACATAATAGAAAAGTTAGATGAATTATTTACATTAACATTCACAACAAAGGAGTTTTGGGGAGACTCTTATTCCACATTCTGTCTTTATAGGGGAGAATCTAAGAAAATACCACACACTGATATGTTAATAGTATACTTTTAGAACAAATAAATAAAAAACATAGAGCTAAATCATTTCAATCAAAATTTCTAAAATAAAACAAATATGGAATTACCAAACTGTTAACTGGTATGTTAACTATCATCTAAATTGGCCTTATTTTCAGGTAATAGGGAGGAGGCAAGTAAAGATACGATTTTTAGAAAAGGCTTCAGTGTGGATATGGGGAACAGACTGGTGGGGAAAAAAAGGAAAATTGTTTAAAAGTGTAATACAAAACAGAATTTGTATATAAATGGAGAAATAGAATATATGGGAAGAATCAACACTGATTTTTATATCAAGAAGTTATGCTTTAATAATCTTTCAGAGTGCTCTGAAGGAGTCAATAGGCATTCAGAGAAGCTTGATATTATTGATAGAATGAACTTGGATTTTCAAAAAGATTTTGACTTTGAAAGTTACTCTCCTAAGACACTTTAGGGAATTAAACTACTGTAAGATTTATTTGATGTAAAATTTATTGCCTTCTCACAGATTAGGAATGCTATTGCAGGAAACAAAAGGAAAAAATGGACAAGTTTTACAACAGAGAGAAGCATTAGTGGTGATCTGTACTGAAAATTGTCCTGTTCATCATACCTGGGATGAATAGCAAAGATATTACAACAGCAAGTGAGTTCTAATATTAAAACATTTTCAAAGTAATCAAAACTAAAGTAAACTATGATAAAATGAACTGATGAGAAGAAATTGCCATGAATTCAAATGATGGATATATGGAGAAAAGCCTTTCTAACTGCACCAACAAGGAATTTGAGTGTTGCTCTACTTCATTTAACAATATAGACATGGTCAAAATCAGTTAATATTCCTCAGAAAGATATCTTACAGATATCCTAGATAGTTCTATGAAAGCATATGCTTAATTGTTGGCAGAAACAAAAAGGACGTAAGAATCAGGAGTTACAAGTTAAGTAATAGACAAATAGTTATGCCACTCTGTATTTTCATGTGTCATCCTTTAATTCCATGTTTCATTCAAGGCAACTCATCTCAAAAGCGATTTAGTAAAATTGAAGATATTAAGTAGAGTCACATTTCAAATAGATTTTCTGACTAACTTTTTCTAACTAACTGCTGCACTTAGATTACCACTCATAGTACTTAGAAATTTCTCTCAGGCTTCTAATTTCACAAGATCACAATTTGTTGGGTTTTACCTCTTCAAATGAAGGGTTTACTTATGAAGAAAATCAAGGAAATTACTTGATGTTTCACCAGCTACAGTATGAGAAAGCAGAGAAGAAAAAATGGTGCACATAGTGACCTGTCCTTTCTAACTGCATCCTGACCACATGCATGCAAGTTTGTAACCACAGCCACCACCTCCATTGTCATATTGTCACTCACCCATCACTGTAGAACTTCTTTCCAACAGTCGTAGCTGTGACCTATGGAGCACCCATTTGAAAGAATTAGAGTAACTGTGCCTTGCTGTACCACTCCCCTCTTCCCACTCTCCCACGGTACTGAAAATTATTTGTGGTAGAACTGAAGCACAATCAATCAGCTGCCTCTTTGTTCATTCACACCTTCTACCCCTCCACCTGTTTAGCAAGGCTAGATATTACTGCATCAGCAGATGGAACTCTTTATACTAACTTTGTGAGACATAAATACTCAAATTTGTGAGCAAGAGGTCCCACTGTAGCACCAAGCCCCACAAAACTAAGGTGTCAAATGGAACTTTGCTACTTCCAGTTGGGATAGCATAGAAATGAAACTTTGTCTATCTGACATATAAAATAGGTGAATTTACCATTAAAAAATAGCATTGCACCATTGCTTGCTTGAGACTATTAATTTGATTAAGGTGTTCCCTTGGACCAAAGATAATCAGACTTTGATTGTAACTGTCTAAGTGTGCCAATTTATTTCCTTCTTGGAAAAGACTAATGGATAACATAATTGTAATAAACTGCTATGTAGTAGTATTCACTATCCTTCTAGATACTCACAGAGACAAGGAATTCTCCAGAGAAGAATCATAGCTCAGTCACAAAAACCTTACAATCAGACTACCCTGGAAATGCTGCTTGTCTATTCTAATTCTCTTACATAGGAACTCATTAATACGGTTCTTGAACACTGGGAATGTGATGATAATGGTGAGTATCATTAGCAATATGATAAACAACTTAGTATGAAAACGATAAAAAAAGATGAGGAAGATATGGATTGCTTCTTTGTTCTTTTTGCAAAATATTGCAAAGAAACTCCAATCAGAGTAAGGAACTCGGGATGGGCTGGATAATCAGAAGACTACTATTTTCTGTGATCTTCTATTTGAAATAAAATAAAAATATGACATAGTTTCCTCATTGTGATGAAATTATAATCAAAATCTGTTCCAAATTGCCAGATTATATCCCTAGCAATTCTGTGTTGGGTGCAGGATGATTTCTTCTGCTGAACTGATAAGACTATGAAACAGAGCTATTCTTTCAGTTCTGCCTCCTCACTGGTTTAATTGGGTCTCTGAATGTAATTCAAGGGCCAATAATGGGGCAGAAAAAGAAGGAGAAATAACTAGTGGATCTGTATAATGGTGAATTTGGGAGTGCTAGCACTCCACATTCAAAAAATTACCAGATGAGGATATAGTTACCTATTTACAAATATCTAAGTCTCCTATTTAACATAATCATATCAAAACTTAGACATATGGTGCATCTTCAAAAAGAAAACAGAATTTGTAGGCATGATTATGTAAAAAAAAAATATTCCTGGTTCACATCTATTATATTTCACTTTGATTTAAACTTCAGTGACAAACAGGAGTGCATTTTGCAGTGCCAATTAATCTAGATGTAAGAACAGATTTTGGTTC
Source organism: Fulmarus glacialis (assembly GCF_000690835.1). Classification (NCBI taxonomy): domain Eukaryota; kingdom Metazoa; phylum Chordata; class Aves; order Procellariiformes; family Procellariidae; genus Fulmarus; species Fulmarus glacialis. The sequence goes on from NW_009189547.1 coordinate 9,260, forward strand.
CTATTCCCAAGGCTACTTTAGACTGAACATACAAAGAATATAAAATACTCAAAAGGAAAGTAGGTTTCCTGTCTGTACCAAGAGAGCTAATGTATAGACTAGCATTGTTTGTGCCAGTGAAATCAACTTGGCTGCATTCCTTGTTGAAGGCAACCATATCTGCTAGCATATTAAATATCAAAATATAACATATAAAATTAATTGAGAAAAATATGACTCTATAAAAAGGATTCATCCATGGAACTCATCATTTAAGCTGGATGATTTAGATGCATAGGAATGACTGGTCCCATTATCTACATTTTCATCGCTATATAGAGTGACTGAAGAAACACAAACAAAATGAAAATAGTTTGGTTTTTTTCAGCACTGTTCCCCTTCTCTTATGCCTTTTTTGACAGCTCACTTTGAAAACATGCTGTGGCTCCTCTGCAGCTGATGTACAGCGGGTACTATGCCAAGATTGCAAGGCAGCTATGAGAGGTTGTGCAATTGCTGTGAGGGGAGTGGAAGGGAGCAAGAGCAGCTGTCGCTGCAGCATTTGTCTCTTGTCACGAATTCAGAGCAAACTGTATAAAACAATGTTAAAGATTGCTCTTTTGGCCTGTTTAATTTTGGATGCTGTAAAAACTCCTTATCCGCATGGTTTGCACAATCTCTGCCCATAACGTCAGCTGCACAACAACCTTCACTCCTCAAACTGCAACAACGGCATACCGGAGGTATTATACCCATTGAGTTTACAGGATTATTTAATTCCTATTGGGATGCTCAATCTGTTATACAGAGTTTAGGATCAGAGTTTTCATGACCATCACATTCAAATGTGAAGGCTAGTACTTTTATGATATTCAAAGATTTAACAAAAAATCCAAAAGCAATTCTAAAAGAAATAACCTTAAAAGAGAAGACACAAATATTCAAAGAATAGATTGAGTGGTAAAAATGATTTGGTGTCACCCTCTTTCTACCAAAGCCATATTAACATTTGTTTGGTTTTGGTTTTATGGTTTTTTTAATTTTAATTTTCTGTGTTTATATACTTTGCCAACATTGCCACCATATTGACTTGAAGTATTTTTTTCAACTTTATCTTCAAAACACTGTATGTTTTAAGTTAAAAATGCTAACATATTTCCCTTTTTATTAGAAGCAGAGTCTAAAATCAAGTCTGAGTTTAAGCATTGAAACATTTCATTGATAAAATTCCTACTCAGTCTTGTGTCTGTTACTTCCTGCCATTTTTTGCTGACCAAACAAAAAAAGCACTCTTCAAAATACCAGAAAGAGCACTCAGCCTTTGTAATTTGTGTTTTAACTCTAGATACCCCAAGCTCATAATCTACTGAGGACCAAGATGATTGTCATTACTGTAGCTTGATTCTCACTGTCAGACTGTGTTAGAAAAACGGAAACACAGGGGTAATGATAGAGCTTTAAATTTCCTGAACAAGGAGTAAGTTTCTTCCAGCAACCAACCATCTTGTAATTTTGTGAACCATTTTGAAAATGGTGCATGTATGCCATATCCTCACAAACAATCCTGAAGTAATTTTCAGTGTCTGTCTCTCTGCAAATTTATTCTAAAATTTAAGAGATCACTGTATTAGCAGGAACTGTTATCTAAAACTACCACTGCTTTGACCTACAACACATCTTTGCAGTCAGACTCACAGTAAGATGAACTTGGTCTCAGCTTTTTTTTTCTAGTAAGAATGCTTCTGGTCCAATGCCAAAGGGAAAACTGGGGCTTTTTTTAATTTAAAAAGAAAAAAAAAAAAAAAAACAAAACAACAAAACTTAACAAAAAAACCCCAAACCAAACAAACGCCAACAAGTTAGAAGGATGTGAATTGTACAGTTTACTATGTAAGTGTCAGAATTAATTTGGTTTTAAACATTGTATAACACACACAGAGAACAGTGGTTAAGATAACACATCTTCTGTAATATAGCTTTCTGCCTTGGAATATGGCTGCTGTCTGTATTCAGTCAAATATCCAAATACATTACCTATTAACATTCACTCCCAAAACATCTGACTTGCATTTAGTTGTCTAAAGCATTTCAAGTTTTTTCCTTTTAATTCACATACACATTAGCCTTAGTCCACTCCCTTCAGTTCACACTTTAGTATAAAATTTGGAGGAAATAGCATTTTAATATGTCATCCCATAAATATTGTAGAAAAAAAATGAAAAATAGGGAAGAAAACAGCTATTTTACACTGCATCTGGGGTATATTAATTTCTTTCTGTACCAGATTTTATGGCATCCAGTAGCGTCTCTTCACATCTACATTACAGAGGTCTATTCAGGATGTGTGGGATATTGACAGTCAATGTTGGGTTATAGGAGATGATACTTAAATTGTAACTATGTGTAAATACAGTTAAGTGTCATGTGTAAGTATGAGTGAGTGACATGGATTCCGATCTTACCCTCAGTTTCCTCTTCCCATGATAAATTTATCTGGGGGTCCCCTACTTACAGTTTTGGTAATGTGGCATGTAGGTACTTACCAATGATTGAAGGAAGACAGAGATTATGGAAGCTATCTCCTGAAATTATCTTAAAAAATATATTCATCTGGATTTAAAATATTCTACCTGTGATTCATGCGTGTAGAACAGCTTTCATGATTTAACCCCAGTAGGCATCAGTCCTTAAGTTCAAAACAGATATTATTGTTAAATGAGAAGTCTCCTTCATGTTTTATTTATGGCATTTATACTTTCACTGATATATCACTCTTGGAAAAATTACATTTAATTTGCTCAACATTAATTCTATCCAAACTTTATAGTTGCACTTTGGGAATGTTTAGAAGTGTGTGTGTATATATATATATTATATTTAACATTCATTCTTGTCAGATGAGAAAAAAAAAGTCATTTTTTCTACAGGAAGTATCTGCGCAATGATATTAAAGGAACATTGAAACATGGAGACAGCTTTCTTAGAGGAATGGTTTTGATAATTTTTATGGTATTAATGCCAAAAATGCACCATTAGTTTTCAACTATTCCTAATTAATTCACAGTTTAATAGTTTATATCTTAAATATCTCAACACATAAAGGAAATCTGTAAAATTCTTTGTTTATTTTGTTTTCTCTTTTTAGCTATACTTCTCTGGAAAAAATCTGACAAGTCTAGATACTTCTGAAAACAAACAAGCAAAAAAAAGTTTGTTGTAATAGCCTGATATTATTTCCTCTCCTGTCGGTTTTCTATTTATTTTTGTCTCCAGGTTTTGGTTTTTTTTAATAATGTTTTACATGAAATGGCTGACTTGTGGAGCTGGAATCAAGGGAGAAGATGAGGCTTGTCTAATATATCAGCTCTTTAGAAACTATGAACTGTCAAAAAGGCTAAAATTCAAGGTCCACAAGTAAGACGTTTGTCAACTCTTCAGTATTTTTTTGCTTAATCTTTCATGGGATTTGTTTTTAAGACTGCAATTATTTAGCAGAAAGGAACAGTAACTCAGCCGAAGCTATTGCAGTATTCTGTGACTTATATGTATGTGTGTATATATATATATATAAAACTCAAATCAAACTATTAATATCACATGATAGTAGACCAGAATGTATCATTAAGAAAAGTGAAAGTGATTCAGAAACAGTGATATAGCAGCAATGAATGCATGCCTTTTCATGGGTAGTTCTGCAGTTAATTATTGATAATTTTTTGCTCATCTTCATTCTGTGGCTAGAAACTTATAAGATTCTACAAAGAATTATCAAAAACAGCAAAGGAGACGTTGCTGTTGTGAACAACATGCAATAACAAGGAGTGTTCAAGCGTGGGCTCAGAGGTAAGGAGCTAAAGGCAGCTACTCAGATAGATGGGGCTTTAAAATAAACAAAGATGTATTTGTTCAAGCACAAATCCTCTAACTGTATGCACTTCTAATGGCTAATGTAAACCTTTGAGTGTATTTCAAAGCAGCACACTAAAGCATAGGGGTCTGTAGGTGGCACCTGGTTTGAGTTCATTACAACAAAAAGCAATTCACTGGAGTTTAGGAAAAAAGTGCACTCTCAATTTGTTAGTGTGATAATTCCTGAAATCATCTCATATCAAAGCACATATTAATCTAGGGTCAATAAAACATTGCTTTTTTGCTTGTTTTTCCTTTTCCCACTTTCCCTCTTTTCTCTGCCTCCCTTTCTCCCTTTCTTGATTCCTTCTCTTTCCACAGTAGTCTTTTCCTCTCACTTTTGTAATGTTGTCAGTAAAACTTTCAAAAGGTCATACTAACTCCTGTTTTCTTCTAGGTTGGGCTGTTGGTTTCAGCAGCACCATTTGACAGTGAATATCTGAATTATTCACATTTAACTGTACAGACATCTATTGGAGGTGCCCAGTGGAGCAATACAGTCCCTGTATTGATTCTGGTCTTGATTCTGAAAAGCAGAAAAAATTAAGCAATTCCAGAGCATGTTTCTCAGCTTTAATGACCTAGAACTTTTTTTCCACGCCTCTGCAGGCCTTAGTGGCCCTGCCCTGCCTCCTCTGCCTCCTTTGCCCCACCACCCTGCCCACAGCCCAGGACCCCATTTCAGTTCAGTCCAAGAGCTCTCAGTCCCTGCCCCAGTGACACCACAGCACTGCCGGTCTCCAGCTCTTCACAACCCTGCCCTGCCTCGCCATGGGCCCCGCTGAGCCCATGTTATCACCACGTTGTACTGAACTCATTATTTCTATGCATTACAAAAGTGTAGCAATACTTTTCAGGATGTGCTTGCTGCTCTGTCTAATAACACCTCCAGTATATCAGTTGTTCAGGCTTACCAGCCAGTCAAGGGATATCTTTCTTAACTCAAGAATATAACACTTTAATTTCATAAAGATATTTTTACAAACTTTGCTTCTTTCCAAAAGCTTTTGAATGGCACTCTTACTTTGCAAGTATTATAACTAACCATATAGTAAACTATATATCTTAGGGGAGCAAAAAACACACTAAAGGTTTGACCCAAACAGTTTCATTCTACATATTACTTCCTCCCCTTCCAAATTTTCCCACTGATTGTCTTCTGTTTCTAAGTATGTGTCTATTTCTTTTATTTAGTACAAACTTTTAAAAATAGGACCCGCTACTGAAATCCAAAACATTTGGATATTAAAGAAATTATACTAAAGGTATTACCTTAACTGACTACTGTTTTCATCTCCAAGGTATAATTAATTTGATGAAATCCTCACATATAAATCAGAACACAGGAATAATCCTTAAATAGGTCAGAGAAATGTCTCTGTATTAGGTACAAAGGGCACAGTGATTAATAACCTCAGAATACATAAGAAGAATGTCACCTCGAATGTCTATAAATTATATTAAATAAACTCGAGTTCTGGACGTATTGAAAATATCTCATGAGCAGGCTTTTTAATTCTGATGTAACATCCACTGACTGCTGTGAATGAGCATGTTCCCTTTAACAGTTTCAAATGCTATTTGAAGTTCAGCCCTCAGAGTGTAGTGTTAAAAATTTACCTCGTATGAATTACAAACATATTGGTAATAATCAGTTTTCCCTGTGGTTCTTTATACCCTAAGACCTAGTGTAATTTGTTTGAAAAAAATCTGTCTTTAGAGAATGACAGTTTCCTGCATTGCACTTAAAAATTATAGGTGGGATATACAAAACCTTAGCCTTGCAATCTCTGTGTGTCCATTTATGCACATCTCTGTTCCTTTCTGTCATGGTTAACACAATAATTTATTAGTAGTAATAAAGTACAATGAATTTGTCAGTAGAATGCTGCTATTTATTATGGCTGCAAGTTTAATTTTTTTTATGTTTTTTATGACTAAACTAAAGCTGTAAAAAATATTGTTCTGTAAGACTTGGGGGCTCAATGTTTGTTATTTTTAAAGTGCTGGAGTGCACATTTAAGATACTTTCGGCTAGTTCCATGAAAAAAACCCTCAAACACAGAAACCTACTCTCTCCTACTTGGGTGCTTAGGTACAAACCTGAAAATCTAAAAAAAGACCAAATCCACTTCAGTATTTGCATTGCTCTAAGGGCATGTGAAATCCATAGATGCTTTATTAAAGTTCAGCTGGCAAACAGAGAACTGTACCTGCCCAGAGCACATCAGTCCTGAGCACATGCTGTAACTTAAACCTGACTCTACAAAGCATTTAGAAGAGGATTATGCTGTCCTTTAAATATCAGCTGGTTCAGGAAAGAGGAAATGGGGCAAAGCAGGGAACATTAACAAAGAGACAAGACCAGAGGTAGAAACCCAGGAAAAAATACCCCCCAGCATACAGATTCTGAATTAGATTGAGCTAAATAAGTAAAAAATTGATCTAGGAACAATATGGGGATGAAGGACATTTCTCCTCTTTCCTTCTTCTTTTCTGGGTACTCAACTCTAATCAAGTAACTGCTGTATGCATTTTGTCCTGTACAACCTGTTCCCTGATACACAATATTTAAAAGCCAATATCAGTTTTATAAGTTTTCTATTTTAAATGTTTTGTAAATCCTAACCACAATGAGGCAGAAGTTCACAGGTGTAAGTAAAAGAGAAAGTGGAGGAGCCACCTTATGAACTAAGAATATTTGGTGTCTTCTGAAAGAGAACAAGAGAATCAGGAAAACTAGGGAGGACAAAAACAATCTTTTAATCAAAAATTCAGAAATTGGTGTAGGATTTATTTCATGAATTAGAAAGATACATTTAGGTGTCCAGAAGGACAGCTGTCTCCTTTTGGCCTTGTATAATATTGGCCAGCACCCAAAAAGATGTCTTTGGTATTCTATGGCATCTAAAATGGCACCAAATAACTAATAACTAAATCCCCAGTAATTACAAAGAGAATTCTCATGTCTAACACTATTTCTGGATAAAAGCATGGCAGATGTAGTAGCTGAAACCTAGTTTCTGTCATCTAACCATGACAGAAAGGAACACATAAAAAATGAAATTCAACTGTATCAATCTCAGTCTGAATCCTACCTTAAAAGTTTTTATTTGGTTTTATTTTTTACTTATTTTACTAGCAGCTAATTAACAAGATAAAATACTTACTTAAGAAATTAGTTGCTACTGAATTCAAGATTTATCGCTTGCTGAATCAATACATTAAATATTCCTCCTCCTCTGTTTTTGAATGGTTTTGATTTAATTGACTTGCTTGTCTGTGTCTAAACAAATTAGAGTGCACAGAAAGTAAAGCCAGATAATGTGTTTTATCCTTCCTTTTACTCCAAAATTTTATAGCTAGGGTACTATACCCAAGAAATAGGAGATGTTTCCTTCCTGAGTGACTGTAGCTTGAAAATCTCTGAGGCCGTACTACAATGAGGAGTGCAAGTGTAAAATTCAGGCATGAAAATATTTGACCTAAATCTTGGCCTAAATAATTGACACTGGGACATTTGCAAAAATAGAAGCTCGGTAGCAACTTTCCGTCTGTAAATAAGTAGCTGACTGATTTTCACAAGTACTGAGCATCTTCACTGCTTTTACCTGTTATTTTCCTACTAAAAAGATGTATGATTCATCTGCCTTAAATAAGGTACCTTCAAGTTGGATTTCAAAGTCTGAGCTAGTCACTCAAAATTCTTATTATAATCTGTGGAGAGAGATAAATACATTCAAAAGGAAATTCATTCAATCTTATAACAAGCAATACTAAATGGATCAGATTAATTATTATCTATAAGTAGCTATAAAAGCATCCTTAAATAACTATCAGATTCAGAAGTCAGCCTTTTAGATACATAAAGCTAGGGTTAGTGTTAAATCTAAAGTTAGAGTTTATTCCCACTGAAGACCACAAAATAAAAAATCACATGCTATAAATATTTGGGGTTTTTGGTGTCACAAACTTTCCATAATTCAAGGATGCTGTTTTTAATGACATCTTACTGTGTTCATAATAATTAATATTAATCTGTTAATATTGCTGCTCTGAAGCAACTTAAAACAAGCAGCTCGATACCATATTCATCTAACTCAATGAAAATCCAAAGCTGATGTTCTTTTTACTCAGATTTTTACTGAGATAGAATTTTAGAAATCTTTGCACTGAACTGATCTTGAAATTTATCATTAAAAACTCTTTAATAAATAATTCTCATTTATGAACTGCAAAACACAAAGGTAAGGAAAGGGAATATTTGATTCTTCAGTACTGAAAAGTGGGAAGAAAATCAAATTGTAACATAGAGTCTTGCTGCAGGACTGAATTAAAACCTGGTTGGACAAGTCAAGAGATTTCCAAAGATGGTTACAGAAGATGTTATGAACTGATGAAGGAAATATTTCTGTAAGCAGCTAATACACAGAAGTTCAGATCAGTGGAATTATACATGCAACACTGACAGAACGTGCATGGCTAGGTAACCACCATACCATTGGATAACAATAGGAAACTGTCATGTTTTTTCAAGATAAACTCTTTATTTTCTTTTTTGCTTTTATAAATAGAACAGATAACACTTCGTACAAGAACATGTGTGGCTGTGACTGAAGATATAAAAACAGCGCTGCACACTTTGTTAATTGGGGAAGGAGAACAGTAAAAGAAAATCCATACTGGAATATGGAGGTACAAGCTATTTTACATTTTGGCTTAAGTAGGTCACTGCCCATCAATGAATTGGTATTCCATGTTTTATATTTCAGTAAAGAAAAAAAAAAAAAAAATGCATTGTTCATTCTATTTTTAAAAGAAATTTGATTGGATAGCTGAACCAGAAGTCAGACCTGCTCATGTAGTTCTCAGTCTTTCAACCAAGTAATGTCTATATAATATTTTTTTTATTATTTTTCAGAGATTTCTTAATAGTATTTGCTACTAGTGAACTTTCTCCCCTTTCTCTACAATCCCACTTTTGTGTGAGCAGTATGATGATCAGAATCAAATGCAGTATTAGGGATATTGAACATTCTTCTGCATACATACCACATTCAATTTAGTGATGTTCCTTGCAACATAACATCCTATATGAATATCAAAACAAGCTCTTTAGTACTTCCAGGCAATTTATGAAAATGGCTAATAAAATTGTACCTAAAACTATAGCACTTCATCACACACCTTCTAGTTACCTATTATCTAATATATTGTTTATGGGTTTTTTTCCCATGAATTCAGACTTTGTTTTGCAATAGTATAAATGAATATTTTTTCAGAAATACAAAACTGTGCAAACTACATTTACTGAGATATTTTCTCATCAGAATGTCTTAGTATCTATAATAACAGAAGCAGCGGATAAAAATGAAACATTACTATTTTATGGGTATGCTAGTTTCCTTTATAGTTAGAGACAAAGATAATAGACATTGTAGCTTAATATCCACATTTTCTTAAAATTGAAAAAGGGATGCATACGCTTCACAAGCCAAATGAAAATGAAGTTCAATTAGAATGATGGGTGTGGAATGAGCATAGAATAAATTACCGAGAAAATTACAGTATAGGCCTCTTACTCATATTGAAAGTTGCATTGAGAGTGAAAACACACTTGGAAGGGAATGTATGAACATATGAATACATTTACTATTCAAGTATGAGAATAAAATAATTCTGAAATAATTTTGAAATACTAAAAAGTCAGACAGTCCGAAACCATTGATTACCACTTTGTTCAGTAACTGGGAGAAAACCAGATACGGGTTGCTATAAATCCTGCACTAAAAGTAGAAGACAGGGAATCAAAGTATGCTAGCAACTGGCCTATTTTTCTGAGATTATTCATAGGTTCCAAAGAATTAAGAGGTCCTTAGATACGGCTAGTTGCGATGGAAGTCATGCAAAGTGCTTTTCATGGTACTTTGCTTCACAGAGTAGTTTCAGCCTAAGAGAATAAAATATTCTTTTATGTCTGAATAATATTAGGAAGAAAATAAAAAACCGACTCAATGTTATCTGTCTTAAGTACAACAACATATTTGATAAAGCTGGCCATTTAAATGCTATGAATCTTATGTTTTCAGATTTTCAATTCTATAGCTTAAAAAGAATCATTTGTGATAGAGGTTGTTTTATTTTATCATTCCTTTATATTATGCCATTATATTTCCATCAAGTTCTATTTTAGATCAAAATAGGCTGTTCTAAATTCTTTTGGAACTAACTCTGGACAACTTAATAAACCTTACTTTTTACTGATATTTTGTGTTTGTAGATTGCATTTGTGTAGCATCAACAGTGTGAAAAAAATGGACATACAGGAAAAAATAATGCAAAGAAGCTATCATCTATCACATTTAACATTGGCATTTATAAAGTTTCCAAGACTTTCTGAAAATTTTATCAGAAACACAAGGGATTGATTTTGTCACAGGAAAAATGCGTATGGTTCAGTTTACAACATAATAAGATATATTTATTACAAACCAGGTCATAGCATATCTTAAATTTGATCTTGAAATCATTCTGAGTGATTCAAGTTTCTTTTAGGAGTCCACTCAATGCAAAAGATAATAAAACTGACATAAGGAAATAAAAATACTGTAAGACTGTGTAAGTCAAACAAATACATACTGGATTCCTGTATAGTTTCTGATTCAGAGAACCATAAATTTTTTATTTTAAATGACAGCTAACTGAAAACAAATCTGAAAGTCCCATATTAAAAAAAAAAAACCAACCAACTAAACAAACAAACAAAAAACCCCAAACAAACCTGCAAAATATGTTTACATAAATTCTAGAAACCTCTTTTGTTACTCTTTAGGAAAGAAGGAAGAAAGCAAAAATGAAGTCAGGAAGGAAGGAGCATACAGGCAAGCATGCATATGTGCATATGTACAGAAATACAAGCTGGTTTGGGGTCTTCTGGAGGCTTTTTTCATGCATGTGTAGTAAGAAACCATGCAGGTATAAGGCTTTATTTTTGTAAGCATATATATTTTTCTCCACACTGGCTGAATTGTTTAAATTCAAGATGGTGGAATGTAAAGCTCATGAAAGCATGAGTGAAAAAAAAGAAAAGAAAAGACTGCAACAAGGTAGATTATTTTAAGGTAAAAAAGAAGGAAGAGAACAGAACTTTGTAGATGAGGACAAAACATTCAATCTTTCTGCCAAAAAGTATGACCTCTTTTTGAAACATCTGCTTACAGGAAGGGAATTAAATGTTCTGAGCAGTCTGACATTTTGAAAGTGAATATTTACTATTAATGAACAGACAGATCAAAAAGAATATTTTACTGGAGGAAAAGAAGAATCAGAAAAACTAATAAGAAACAATTAATTATTATAGACCAAAAACTGGTTTCAGGCTTACATTGGTGTACTGGGCACTACAATATAACGGAAGAATGGTGAGGAGGAGTAGGTCATGTTGACCAATTCACTCAGTTCTCTAGAGAAATGTTCACAGCTGGATTTCCCACTGCTTGAGGGCTTGGCAAACATACAAACAAAAGATAGATAATATTGCACAGATGTATGGAATAAGTATACAATAGTCCATATTTAGTGCCTATATTTGGTACATACATAAATCACTTCGCTGACAAGTCATTGTATGCTTATGCCAGAGATGACACAATCCCTCTTTAGGAAAAACCTTAGAAATTTGCAGCCACTGATGCCTCAACCATGGGTAGACGATCTGCCAGGCCTGGGTCTTCCCTGCTGCCTCCCTGCAGGATGCTCCTGGGGCTTCCCCATGCTGTGGGATTTGTGAGTATACAAAATAAAAAAAAAAAAAACATTAATCTCAGCATTTTTGCTGTTCATTTCTGAATGTAAATCCATTCCTGATATTTCACACTATAATTAGTGAGAATGGAGAATAAAAGCCACAGTAATTCAGCCACTAGAGAAAGTAAAATGCCAAGATTTTCAGAGTGTTTATTTTGAAGTACAGAATGCAAAGAAGTAAAGAAAAAAGTTAATATTGATTCTTTCTGAATGAATCATAGGGTGAATTCTCAGACTGTATGTGAGTAGCTACTTGATGAGAACTTGGGTTACCTACCTGGGGAAGGTGAAGAACATTCATGTGGAGATGCTACCGAATCTGAAAAGTATGAAAATATATAAAAAGGAAGCAAGCTGAATGAGGAGGAGGACACTTGGTGGCATCATCCATAGGGATATATAAGTGAAGTGGATGTCACATGGTGGTGCTGAAGAAGTGGAAAAGAAAATCTGTAGGGAATACTAACAAGAAGGAAGAAGAAACATAAGGGAATTCATCCAAAAAATCGCTGAAAAAATACAAAAGACAAGGAAATGTCAGTTACAAGATCTCCCACAGAAGAAGCAGCAGCAGCAAAACTAACTGCACAGGAATTTTGATTGGTCAAGAAGGTTGTTGTGGCTAGGCTAAGAGTCAGTTTCGGTGAAATGAAAACCTGCTTATGTGGGAGACAATCTGGTGCTACAGGCTGTTTTCCAGTGTTGCTCAACAGAATGCAGCAGATATAACTCTGGGAAGAAGACAAGGAGACATGAGCAATTATGGAAAATAATTTAAATGGTTTAATAAACACTAATAATTTTGCATGATTATGCTGGATCAATTTTTATTGTCTACTGGAAAGCAGAGAAGATGCATTGTTTATGTAATGTACATACTTTATCAAAGTGGAGATGTATCTAAGAAAACGAAACGAAGATGGTAAGTGGAGCAGAAAAAATACAGTTGCAATAAATTTTCCTTAATTAAACAACAGATTCATTACAAAGACAGCTTCTGAAATATTCTGAAAACTTTTCAACTAAATTTTATGTGAAAAATTATGTAATTAAATGTATTTTATCATGCACTTCAAAAGCATTACCTTGTTATGTAACTGACACTTCTTTTATGTCCAAAATAAAAACATTTGAACTGTCCTGATTTATATCAGACATGTTAGATCAGTAGCTTGTCATTTGCTACTATGTGGTACTGATAACAGCTATATTGCCCCCATAGTTTGGAACATTTCACCATTTTGATTTATTATTTAATGAAATATAATTTTCCAATTTCAAATGAAAATTCTGACGGCAAATTTCTGAGTTCATCCATATTTCATGTGATTTCAGTGTGGTAAAAATTTCCTTTTAATGATACCATAATTTGTGGCAAATTCTATTCAGATAAGAGGTATGCAGTATAAAACCTCAGATTCACCAGAAGAAAATGCTGATAAACAATAGGTATGCGTTTTGCTAATGAATAAAACATCAAGAGGAATTTTTTTAATATGCTTACATTGTATACTTTCATATACTTATTTTTACATATATATACATCTAAGTATGCAATATGCTCACCCTGGAATAAATTTATGGATAATATTTTACCTGACACTTAATACTAATTTGTTCTGACAGATATACTTAGAACTCTTTGAAGCGCTAGTAGCTCCACCAATGGAAATAGTTGGTAAGTATCTGTGTCCTGGTTTCGGCTGGGATAGAGTTTATTTTCTTCTTAGTAGTTGGTATAGTGCTATGCTTTGGATTTAGAATGAGAAGAATGTTGTTAACAAACTGATGTTTTAATTGTTGCTAAGTAGTGTTTACATACTGAAGGACTTTTCAGCTTCCCATGCTCTGCCAGGTGTACAAGAAGCTGGGAGGGAGCATAGTCAGGACAGCTAGCCCAACTGACCAACAGCGTATTCCATACCATATGACAGCATGCTCAGTATATATACCTGGGGGAAGAAGAAAGAAGGGGAGGACGTTTGGAGTGATGGCATTTGTCTTCCCCAGTAACAGTTAGGCGTGATGGAGCCCTGCTTTCCTGGATATGGCTGAACACCCACCTGCCGATGGGTAGGAGTGAATGAATTCCTTGTTTTGCCTTGCTTGCATGCGTGGCTTTTGCTTTACCTATTAAACTGTCTTCATCTCAACCCACAAGTTTTCTCATTTTCACCCTTCCTATTCTCTCCCCCATCCCACTGTGGGGGAGTGAGTGAGTGGCTGTGTGGGGCTGTTAACCAGGACAATCTTAATTTTTTTTTTTTTTTTTTTTTTTTTTTGTTAAAAGATACATTGGATTGCCTTAAAGAATTATTGCTCATCATTTTAAGGTATTGGAGATTCTGACATATGAGAAAAGGCTGAGAAAGATGGATTTTTCTGGACGGAGAAGAGAAGGCTTGGGGGAACTTAACAGTGTGTGTAAATATCTGATCGGGAGAAGTTAAGAAGACAGAGCCAAACTTTCTTGTTTGAAAGTGAAAAGACAGGAGGCAAAGGGCGCAAACTAAAATACAAGAAATTCTGTTTAAACAATTAAAAAAAAGCTTTTTCATTGTGACGGTGGTGAAGCACTGGGGCAGCTTTCCCACAGAGGATGTGGATCCTCTATCCTTGGAAATATTCAGAACCTGACTGGACATGGTGCTTGGCACCCTGCTGTACCTGACCCTGTTTTAAGCTGGGGAGTTGGACGGGCCAATCTTGAGAAGTCCCTTCCAATCTCAGATATTCTGTGATTGTGTGTTTTGGGTTTGTTGGTTTTGTGTGTTTGCTTGTTTGATTGATTCTTCTTTTTAGTATTACACAAAAAATGGCTTAACTTAGCACAAAATATTTATTTTTAACTTGCATGTTTGTCCATATATAAATATAGGTAATAGGGATCTGATCTAAGTAAAGTCTATCAAATTAAACAAGATGATGTCCACTGACATAAAAGAGTTCTTAATTAAGCTTTCACTGACTATTTTGAAGCCATCCTACATACAGAACAGAATCACAACAAATGATTATTAAGTAAAATATTCTAAAGATAAATTAACAATCCCTCTGCCCTAATATATTGGAGCTTCCTAAAGATTTACTTTTTGCAATTGTTTTCACAAAAAAAAAAAAAAAAAAAAAAAAAAAAATACTTGGGTCAGCTAAGCCTGTATTGTTAAAAGGAAATGTGGAAATTTTTACTAGGTTTATTCTGTTGCTTTATGGAGAAGACATAGATTTGTCATAGCAGCTTGTGCAACACACAGTTTTGTTCATGCTTATTGTGATTAGATTGAACTAGTTTTAATTAATGATTGTTGTGCTGAATAATATAGTATTTCAACTGAACAAAGAATTAAAGCAGAAATCACTGTAGTTTGCTTGAATAGCAAAATGCTGCTCATTAGAAGAAAACAGAGCTTCAGTGACTTCACTCCCCCCAAATGGATGTTTGAATAAGATCAAGTAGCCTTTATTCATTCCAGAATTTATTTATGTAAACAATTCCCTTGAAATAAATTAAGCAACTAGAGATTTCCAGCCTTTCCTTAGAAGTGTTCCCCTCAGGGAAACAATTGCAGAACCACCCTGTCACTACATGTCTCTGCAGAACAGATGATTTACTATAGCTAAAAACCAAATGGAGAGAAATTGGCACAAAACTGTTTTCTCATTTCATTTTTTTCTAACTGGTCTGAAAGGTTTGGTAAAACATGAGAGACAATGAAATGCAGAAATAATGCTTCACTCGTGGTTTAACTATTTCACAGAGGAATTAATTACAATTACCAAGAGGTTTATATCACATACCTTTCGATGACTATAAATAATTGTTCAATTCTGAATTGTCACACTAGGCTCTTTTTCTAGGCAATATGCTTTTTGCCACAGCATACTAGATTTCTTATCTATAGATGCACCAACCCTGGTTACCAAAGCTGTGAAGCTGGCAATAATAATTACTTATAACTTGGTATTCATTCTCCATTTTTACAGCACACTGTACTTCCTATTGAACAAGCAAGAAACATCAGAACTTCTTTTTGCCAACAGCCTAAGATATGCAAGGTCTGTGCTGTTTCAGGTTGATCAAGCAGGAAATATAGACTACTCCCATGAGTGGGAATTGTGTAGTACTGCTGATACTGCAAGTTGTCTTCCCTCTGCAGCTCTGCTGAAGATTTCAACATCTTTTGCAGTACAGATTAAGTAACCACAGAATGTGTAGAACCGTTGCAGCTTTTAAATGCTTAATCTCAGTCTATAGCGCTAAACCTAATATCCACAGTCATTGAAGAGAAGACCCAAGACTAAAGTGAAACATAATAAATTCAAAAGATCTGCTGACTTTAACAGATTACCACAAGAAAAAAAATCCTGACCTCCTCATCTGCATAAATAAGTACACATAGACAATGCATTTCTGACACACATTCATATAAAGAAATATTTATTTAGGTGAAAACTCTGCAAAGTGGTGTAGATAGCTAGCTACTCCCTTATTTCCTTCTTAGTTCTAGTTACTAATTTCTTTAAAAGATTGCCTTAGATTTTTGTTTTTAATATTCATCTTGGTTTTTCCACTTAAAGCATTACTGTCATATGCAGTGAGATCACCAATGAGATCATATGCAATGAGAATAGTTATTCATGAGACAATTTTTGTAATTACATATAGTCTTCTGCATTAAAAGATTGCAGATTTGTGGTACAGCATCTTTACTTTGAGATCTCTGAGTAACAGTCCATAAAAAATTCAGTTTGAAATGATCTTCTTAAGAAGATAAAAAGAGACCGTGCCTGAATTGTATCTTGTACCATATGCAGTCACTTAAAGAGAATTGTTGGCATAGTTGGTATAAAACATTAACATTCTGATTTAGTAGACTTTCAAATCCTTTTTGCGTTGAAAGAAATTAATATATGCAGTACTGAGCAAAAGAAAATCAAAGCCACTTATCTTTAATTTAAATATAGATGTATTGGGGATGAAATGACTTTTTTTTAAGAAAACATTTCTAAGATAGCTTGTCTTATAAGCAAAAAAAATACACTTATAAGATGAATGAAGAAAGAAAATTACCAAAGTAAAATTTTAGGTTTTGATAAAGTTTTTCTTTCTGCTAAGAATATGGGCTCTTAAAAAATAAAACAAACAAAAAAACAAACAAAAAACCCCTAAAAGTCAAACACCCCCCCCCAACCCAAACTAATGAAAAAACCAAAACGAAACAAAACAAAGAAATTAGAACCTACAGAATCAGCTTTGACTACATAAGTACCTTCATTAATACTACTTTGCAGTGATGAGCTGGGGAAATTACCAGACTGTTTTTCTTTGTTTGCTTTTAATGAATAAAAAGTGAAAAGGCTACCTGGATGGTAAATATTACTGAGACAGAAAGGAGAAAACGTATGAGGTGTTGAGATATTAAACTGCTAGATAATCCCATTTTGGAGAAGGAAATTGCATAGCTACGAGGCAATTAGGTAAAGATTAAACAGCCTTAAGACATCTAAAAAAATACTTGCACTGTTTTTCTACCTTTTCCTCTACTTTCTTTTTAACACCAGCTCTTCTGATATGTGTCCAGTCAGCATCCTCTCATATCAGCATTCTCTCTGTATTGTGGGATGAGAGAGCTAAAAGTAATTTTGAAGATAAATGTCATTAATGTCATAGAAGAAATGAACATCTATGAGATTAATGCTTAAATTAAATCTAAAAGAAATTTTTACATGTAGTAATATGGAGTGTACCAAAAGTGGCTGAAATTAAGTCACACATGAACCTTTTTCTGTCAGATTAGAAGATATTCCAGACAAAATAAATAGAATCATAGAATCACAAAATCATAGA
>NW_009189548.1:0-37487 GCF_000690835.1 Fulmarus glacialis
CTCACGTTAAATGCTTTGGCATTTCCCAGTGGGTGAAGATTTGATGCCCCGAGGAGCGTCTCAGCCCAAAATCTCGGTGATCCTCCGAGTATCGCAAATTCGAGTTTGCGGACTCTGAGAAGCATCCCACTCGGAGATTCTGGATGCAGCCCGCTGTGGTCCAGGAGAGCTCAAAGGGTCTCACTCGGTACCGCTGTTTATAGGTTTGCAAGATGATTGGCCTTAGTCATCAGTAAATTTCCATTTTTGCTACTATCCGAGGTGGTCCAGGGTAGTAATTATGGTATTGTTTCACAGTAACAATGGTATTGTTCCACTTGAGCTATGATCCAGGTAGGGAATGCTTCAGAGCCGTCAGAGATGACGAATTATCTCTTGTTTCTGTACCCTACTTTGATCATGTAGCTAGTGTCCCTGGTACGATCAGTGTTGTTCCCCACCTTAGCCATGCAAGAGCGCTTGGTATGGCAAGGGACGCTTAACCGCCCAACTCATACACAATGGCTAAAGCTTAACAGAAGGTTCTGAGATCGTATCGTAGCCCAGAGGAAAAGAGAGGGGAAGGAATGCACCACCACAATCCACCCCGTGACTAAAGTCAATCCATCTGTCCCTCACAGAGTGGCGGTGTGGTTGCCTCTTGCCTCTGTGCCTATAAACAGATCAATGCCATATTCCAATTGTAATTGAGGGAAATTTTTGGTCCGTTTGTTTGATTATTTTAATTTTGTTAAATGTGGTAGAGCAATCTTATATGTGCAAGGAGGTTTTGGTAACAGTGCTACCTGTCTAGCTATTTTCCACACTCTGACATACAGAATAATGTTTAACAACAAGCATAATATAACAGAAATTAGTAAAATTACCATGGGATGTAAAATTCGATTTAAAGTTCCTGTTGCAGTCGGCGACCATCCGAATAAAGTGTCCCACCAATGATGTTCTCCATCTTTCTTCACTCTTTCTAAGACATGGTGTATTTCTTCTGTATTGTGATGGGCAGTAATCAGAGTTTTTCGTCCATGATTTTGAATTTGTTGTAGTACTTGGTTCAGGTCGTCGTGTTGCAACAGTTTTCTCACCAATGTGAGGTTCATTCCAATGCGGGTAGGTAGTAAATTTTGATAGGGTGTGTAGTTTGATTGTAGCATCTGATGAGTTGTGACAGGGACTGAATAGTTGAAGTCACATCCTATGATTTTGGTGAAATTACAAATACAGACATTTGGATGATTATTTGTTTTTATAGTGGTGTTATCTGTAAGTATAGAATTACAAAGAGTTTTTAAACAAACGCATCCGTTCCCAACATATATTAGTATAGTTTCGGGGGTTTCATCAGGATGTATTTCAAAATTACAAATACTTTGTTCAGTGTCAAGACAAACATCTTGGGCTTTTATGGTGGTGCCTTCCCAAATGAATCTTTGTTGTTTTTGTACAACACATGCATCTACATCAATAGTTTGCCATTTGTTTTTATTTTGTTGGGCCCATACTCTGTGTTCTAGTGGACAGAGTACAGTTCCATTGTGGTTCAATTTTAGCGCAATGATTTGGTATATAGTGTATACTGAAGCATTGCGTATTGTCAAGACAAAAGCTGTCACTTTGTTATCAGTGGGGTTATAAGTGAAATTAACTAAATGCCACAAGGATTGGAATTCCCTTTCAAATTTAGTTGCATTATCCCAAATTGCCTTTTGAATTTTAGTGGGCAAGGTGCCTTCATTGCTTTCCCTTATAATTATTGTTACAGTAGATTGCATCCACAACTGAGAAACATGTATGGTGCAGAATGTACTGTAGTTACCACATTGATTAGCATGAACAAAGGAAGTGCGGGTTTCCACTCGGTGCGTCGGGTTTGTTGGTGTATAAGCCAAATTTGGTTTATGCTGGCAATGATTGCTCCTGTGAGAAGGATAAGCAATCCTTCAATAGTTAACCCAATCTCCAAGGGAGGTGTGTTAGTATCACTCCTGCTATCATTCCTGGAAAGGGAAAACAATATAAGTCTCAAAACCACTCATTCGCGACATCCTCCTGTTCTGTGGAGGAGGGGGAGTGAGAGAGAGACAGAGTGGGGGATCTGGCAGCCAGCCAAGGTCAACCCACCACAAAATCAAAAACTTTTTAAATGCAGTTGAGCTGAACATCAATGGTCTTTTCGGTCCGTCAGGGCTAGTTTGGAACAGGTGGCAGTAAGTACTATGTTCAGCAAAACTCCATTCTGCTGTAATAGGGTCGTGGGAGTGTACTGGTCCCAGTGACTGACATGGCTTTAATTCCTGTACTACAGTTTTGACTGTCTCTTCATGTTCTGAATTCCATTTCCACGGTTTTCCCTTTCGTAAAAGTGAGTATATTGGGCGAGCAATGATAGGAAATCCAGGTACATGTTTTCTCCAGTATCCTAAAGTACTTATAAGCTGTTGTAATTCTTTCTTAGATTGGGGCATCTGCAATTGTTCTAATTTACTTAGGGTGCCTGGTGGAACTGTTGCACTACCTGCAATCCACCAAGTGCCTAAAAATTCTACTCCTTACTTGGTCTCTGACATTTCTCCGGTGGAATTTCGACTTCTGTCTTTTGTAGCACTTGCCATACTGTTGTTGTTGCTTTCGCTACTTCAATATCATGTAGGTATTGGTACGGTTTCACATTCTGAGGAAGTGTGACACTTTGTAAAAGTTCAGCAAGCACAGCATGAGCAATGGTAGATGAATGTTTATACCCTTGTGGGAGTCTGTTAAAGGTATATTGTATACCTTCCCAAGTAAAAGCAAATTTTTCTTTATCTTTTTCCTGCAAGGGGACCATAAAGAACATGTCTTTTACATCTAGGGTTGCCATCCAGGGGTGTGCGGCTACTTGCAGTGTAGCTGTTAAAACTGCAATATTGGGTACTGCAGCTGTTAGCGGAGCTGTGTTAGCATTTAGGCGCCGATAATCAATTGTTAATTGTCACCTCCCGTCTGGTTTTTGGACTGACCAAATTGGTGAATTATAAGGGGAGTGGGTTCTGGAGATGATTGGTCGTTTTTCCAAATCAGCTATGACTTCAGAGATTCCAGCTCGTGCTGCAGCAGAAATTGGATACTGCGAGATATTTGTGACTTTTGAGTCAGGGAGCGCAGGGGCTGCGTGGAGTAGACGCACTACAGCCTTCTGCCTTGTATTAGGGTCAACATTTGAATCAAAGGACCACACGCTGTTATCCGGCAGATGCGAGGTTTGGTCGTTCAAAACATCGAAACCTAAAATATTTTCATTGTGATCTTTAACTGCAAAGCGAGTAGACAATATGTGCTTCTCACCCCGGAGCCATAAATTCATTTTTGAAGTTTGGCATATAACACTTGCCTTCTTTTACTCCGGTACTTTAACTTCTTGCCGTCCGGGTTGTACACCCAGCTTCCTGGCATCTTGTTGTGTTAGTATTGAAATTTGTGCTCCCATATCTATTAGAAATTTTACCAATTGTTGTTGAGGGCTAACTGGAATTAAAATATATCTTGCTTTAATAATGGGTGTAGCATTATATTCAGAGGAATTTGAGGGGAACAAGGGGTTACCATTTCCCTGATCATGGTCATCAGGATCACCCCAAATATCACCATGCCATTCCTCAGGGGATACAATTAATTTTCTAATCTGAACGATGTTAGGGGGATTGGAAGCCCGCATAAGCATCATCTTAACTTTTTCTTCCAACTTTTGTGTTTTCTCTTTTTCTTCCTGTAACTGTTTTTGCAGCTGCTCAATTTTCGAGGATAGTATTAATTCAGCTGCTTTTCTGCCTTCTATTTCTTCTTTCAGGTCTTGCTCCCTTCTATTGTTATTCTTTCTATACTGATAAGCAGCTTCTAAACAGGTGCCTAACATTTTACAAATAATTTCTTTTCCTTTTCTGTCGTTTATATGACTTCTAGCAACTTTTAATTGTTCCTCCACAGCTTTCCAATCATGCCAGTTATCACAAGCCCATTCTTCTGAGAATTTGGGATTTGGACTTATTCCATGTTTTTGTAAGTAATCAGTGATACTACTTGCCATCCTGCCGACTACGCCAAATTGTCACAAATGGGTGGTTTTAAGGCTGCATAAAGAATCACTGGCAAGGTATTAGCAAAGGGTGGTTTTAATAGAAATTATAGAAACATGACTTAACAGAATTTGATGGCAAGGTTCACTCTATTACTTATTACATGGATTAAGTTACACAGGGGAAAATCGTATTAGAATTGTGTTAGAATGATTTGTACAGAGATTAAGGGTAGAAGGGTAAAAGGGGAACCCTCCCGTTGAGTCACGAGGTTCAGAAGAGATCCAACTGGACCCAATCTTAGTCTCAGACTTGGACAACGGTTTATGTCTAAAGGGTTAAGGGTTTTAGCAGCAACTTAGAGTCTTACAATGCTTAAACATTGATCAATTTGACAGCTGCACAAAGAATTAGTCAAGTTGCTACAAATACTACAAAGATTAAAACAACTTAACTACAGGTTATACTTGTTAGTAACTATATAGATAAACGCACAAAAAGATCTAGATCAATCAATACATATATATGACTATATGAATATGGTACCAAAGCTGAATGAAAGGCCTAGGATTAGCTAATTATAAAGGTATACCTGTTAAAGAATATGGTACCAAAGCTAAATGAAAGGCCTAGAATTAGCTAATTTCTAAAGGTGTATATATATATATGTATAGAAGTAATAGCAAAATTGGTATGGAAGACTTGGAAGGTGAAAACAGACATAGGGATTTTTTCCTTTTACAAATTTCTTGGTAAATTCACATCTGCTAAGATACCTTTTCAAATTGACTTGTTTCAAAAGAACTTTGTTGTATCTAAAGGAAGAAGAAAAATGAGTGAAAAAACATGTTGGACTCAGGCTGATAATTAGACATAGATTTTGTTTGTCATTATCAGTAGGAAGTCCAAGAATTCGGTTGTCTCTGGGGAAAAAAAAGAAATGCATTCCTTTCAGATAACAAGCTCTATCTTACTGCGATCAAGTCCTATTGGTAATATGGCATGTTTTCTTTAGTGAAGAAAAAAATGGAGAAAAGGTTTTTCGTGTTAACATTTCTTGAAATAATATCAGCATATATAGCAAACACTGATCTATTTATGTCATAACACTCTAAAATATAACATTCTGAACTCTTAAGCACAGAGCATGATGTACAGAAGACGCAGGAAACTTTAATGTGTAGACTTCAGGATTTTATTATTTCTATCTCTTTTCCTTTCTTCCCTGCTTGCTTGCTTTCATTCATTAATTTCTTTTATCTCTCTTTCTCTCTCTTTTTCATCTTTTTGTCTTTCTTTCTGGAAATAGTTATGTTTTTTGTGTCAGTTCATGCTGGCACTGGACTATGAAATCTTCAGGCACTAGGCTGAACTGACGTTTACGACTGCCCTATCAAAGTTCTGGCATGTACTGTTGTTTTGCGTGTTAATAAAAGACAGATTATAATGGTCACTCTTTTCTGCATGTAGTCTGGAGAAAGCTCCAAGGTACAGGCAGAGTCTGAATGTGAAGAAAGAGTACATCAGTACTGAAGTGTAGAAATAATTTAAAACTACTCTGAAGTTTTAAAAAAAAAAAAGGAAATTAAAAAAAAAAAGAAATTAAATTTACAGAATTTATATTCTGTAAATGTTATGGTGCCTGTTTCTCCTGTCTTTGCTGGTGCCCTGTTGAGGAGCTGAGATGCATGCAATAAGCAGAAAATCGGAATACGTAGATAATCAGATTTAAGTGTATAGATTACCTGCCAATTAATGCCACTTCATGTGGATCCTTTTGTGCAGCTATTCTAATATGATCAAAGTAGAATTTCTTGAGAGTAGAAAAGCTGCTAGATTCATATTTGCCTGAAAGTTTGTTTTGGGTTGTTTTTCTTAGTTAATTTTTCTATTTATAATTGTAAATTTCAGTAAATTACACCAGAACAGCTTATGCAATAATGTTAGCATTAGTTGGAATTGCTTAAAAATATACTGTCAGGCTCTCAAAATACATGAATACGGATTGTCTAAGAATTTCATTCCCAAGGCAGATAAAATTACCATATTTTTATTTGCCTATTTGCAAAGTCCAGTGAAATGAGCTGCAGATGCATAGTCTCTGCCTCTTCCTGCCAATAATGCTGCATGTAAATGAAGATTGTTACATTACCAGTGAGCTATGCAGCTGTAGAGTCACACCATTTGCCACAAAAGCGCATGGTCCAGAGGGTTAGGAGTGAAAAATTTCTTCTCAGTGTTAATTCTGGTTATGCTAGCGATTTGCTGGGCAATCTTGGAAAAGTCCTTTCACCTTTAAATGCTTTGCTTTTCCATGCTAAAATTGAATTCATTATCACAGAGGCACCTAGTGAACACTCCTTATCATTTCTGTACTACAATCTGGAGAAAAGTGTTGTGTAGGTCTTTTGTTACTGTGATACCCGAAGTGGGCAAATATCCTCTGTAAAGAAATGCTTGTAACCAGTGACTAAACATGTGCAAATCCTACTTATCATTATCTTTAAGAAAAAAAAAAAAGTTGGACTTCATCTCTCTTTCAGATGAAATCTTAAGACGTGACCATAACCTCTAGCTAGCATGTCACAAAGGGATCCAAATTAGAATGGGAAAGATTTTGTGTAAAACTTCAGTATTCAGGAAATCGCTTCTAAGATGAGCTATATTTCATAAATTATTTTTCATATTTTCATTAATTATTATTTATGGGAATAAAGTAACTATTTAAACCACAATAGCTTTACACGTGATAAGGTATTTAGTGGTCTTCAACATGACATTAAATACTGCTGTAGTGTCAGGCAAGCCTTTCCTAGACATTCTTTTGTGGGCACTGGAAAGAATTTGCTTTTTATGAAAACCACCTCAGCAGAGAATGCTGTTGCAGGGCACTACTCATTGCCAAAGTCCTATAATCAGGCTGTGTCATAAAGCCATGGGAAGAAGTGTGTGTGTGTGTTTGCTGAAGGATCTGAATGCTTCCTTTATGCTTTCCTAAAGAATGCTTTGCTATATTTTAGCTCTTCCTTGTATCTGGTCTGTGGAAGGTTTTCTGAGCACTGGTAGCAAGTCCTGTCCTGCTGCATCTGGAGTGGCTATTATATCCTCCACCTAAACTTGTTGCTGTCTCCTGCTTTTCTAGATTTTTTTGTCTCTAGTGTTAAGTGGGGCCTTTGGATGCCTCTCCTGTTGCTCAGGAGAGGTTTGGAAGAGCTGTAAAACTGACTTCAGTTGGTGACAAAAACTCTATATATGATTTTTCACTTGCCTCTGATTGTACAGAAGCTTAATTCCATTTAGCTCCACTGTTTTTTGTCAAAATGGATTGTGGTGTCAAATCATATACAGGCATTTGAAGGCCAATGTTCATGCTTCATCTATGAGTAATGCTTTTCAGGTAGTATGTTCAGATCTTGCAGAGCTAGTTTTCATTGATATATAAAATGGCAATGTTCTTACCACTTCCTGTGCTTCAGCACTGCTGATGCTCATGTGTTGTGCCTGTGCTATACAAGGGATATCCAAAGGGCATTTTGAGCAGACAAAATTGCATTGCTTTGAAAAAATTCTTACTAGCAAATTTCACTTGAGTGAAGCCTGTTGAGATGGTCCTATTTACATCTCAATAAATATCTTCTGGTGTTTTTTCCAGACTTGCATGTCATCACTGAGCATACATGACTAGGTGGGAGCCTCACTTTTCCCATCCTGAGGTTAAACACTTAATTGTGCTTTTGCTAGTTTGAAAATGGTTTATTGAACTTCTTTCCATTTAATGGGCTCCCAGACAGGAGCTGTGCAGAGAACACAGTGAAGTCAAAATGACATTGCCGGAGGGTTTTATAGAAATGTAATCTACTTAAAATGGACCCAGCTCTGGCATGTCAAAACAGGCTAAAAAACCAAACAAACCCAGGCCTGATCCATGTCTATAAAACTCCCTGCTATTCTCAGTCTGGCATACCAAACAATAGCTCCTGTGCTTTTGACTCTTGACTTGCAGCTCACCTAGCACTTCCAATGTAGCGACCCTGACTCATGTTTCTATTGATGCCTGGTATGATGCTTGTACTGATGTCTTGATTTATGACTGTTACAATATGGTAGACCTGTCATTCCCCTTCTAATTTGTAAAGAATCTTTAAGATGCTTTTTGGGGTACAATTATTATTGCATCTGGATATTTAATCTTTAGAAGAAGAGCTGGCATTCTGCTCAGTTCAGCTAATTCTTAGCAAAGTGAAACTTTCAGTTGTTTATAAAGCATGAGATCTTCAGTTACTGTTCTTTGGTCTATATGTAGAAAACAAGATAGGTGATCAAATAAGCATGGCTATCCTATAGAAACTGGACATATATCTTTTTATATGATCATTCACATTAGTTCCCAAAAGACTCCAGGCATAAATTTGAGGATCAAACATCCTATAGCCTTTGCACCTCTTATTTTGTGGAGTAAAAGATAAATTTAGAAATGCTTTTGAAAATGTAAGGCTAACAAGAGTGGACCAGACTACTTCACTTACAGGTAAAAATGTAGAATATTTAGCAAAAAGTACTGCAAGAAGTTATTTTTTTTAAAAAGTGTGGGTTTTTTCCCCTCTGTGTGAATGAATTACTCGACTGGCTGTAGGGGGCAAAGTTTGGAGAAAAACTCTATTTAAGGCTGACTGATCATTGTGCAACATACATTTATGTATATAAGATACTGCCTGAGCTTTTTACAGATTATTTTCATTGGTACTTTTGCCCTTTGGCTTGACTAATATTTCACCAACTTTAATGACTTGAATTAATCATATATTCTATCCGTTATCAGCTTCTTGTGCGTACTTGGACGAGATTCTCGTTTTCAATAGTACTGTTAATAACACAAACCTGTCTTATCGTTGGCAAGCATTACTGTTTTTTGCCAAACTTGAAACTAGTATTTGAGAAAACATTGTAGAGTCTCGTGATTAAACATTATTTTAAAAAAATTGATAGCTAGTCCAAATGTTGAAGATTTATGGGTCTTTTAATGAAATAGATTTAAAATTTGTATGACCTTGCATCTACTTCTTTTTTATTACTGGGATTAAAAGAATATTGTAGAAGTGAAAAGTTAATGTTGTCTGTGAGAATGCAGAAATCCTAAAACTACAGGACCATTATCAATGTCTGGTAATTCAGCTGTACCAGTAGGGGGAGCTTATGGTTTTGAATACCTAAAGAAGTATGCCTAGCTAGACTTTCTACAGTAAGTTTGCTGTTTGTCCTTTGCTTACTTCTCCTCTCTACTAAAGCATTTTAGGAGAATAATATAGATAAAGGCAGAACTGCCTGATGCTGTTAGTTGCCTTTGCAGTGACTTTAATAACTATCCTTGCAAGTCTCCTGTCTGAATAACCTTTTCAAGACTGCATCATCCACATTATAATTGTAATTTTGTCTTGGGTACTCCACAATCAGTACATTCCTTGGTAAAATAGTCAGCCATAGATTGTGGTCTTTCCACACCTCTTTATGGTTGTTTGAAATATCTACAAACAATAAATGAAAGAATATGCATTTGTATATCAGAGAAATGTTAAAAGCATGCACATAAAATTCCAGAAAATTATGAAGACTGTACTATTAATGTTAGAACTATAGGAACTCTGACAGTCAACAGAAAAACCTTTCTTTTAAGAAAATAAGTTCTGAAATGTTCAGAAGTGGTCAGTTGGCTTTATTTCATCCAAACTGAACTGATACTTTATGAAATGAAGGATAGATCAGCGCTGAACAATTTTGGAAGTCTTCCTTTCAAAGTATAGCTTTTTAAAAGAATTGCCTTTGTAACATTCCACTCATTAATACTTAGTTCATTCTTTGACCTTATTTCAAGGAACTGGATTTTTTCTTCCGTGCAGTGTTTACCAAATCCGTGAGGATGGAATTGGTAAACTGAGATGAACCTCAGCCTATGCTTTGTTTCTTATTTAAGCAGAATTCCAAACAAACTGCCATTTAAACCAAGCCATTTTCTGTTGTTGAAACCTGTGTGCTGGAAGGAAACCACTATCCACAGTTGTCTTGATTTTCTTCCCCACTGCTTTCCAGGTTCACACCTGCTTTCCCTTGCTTTCTGAGGCATGATGATATCGTTCAATTCTTTCTTTAGCATACCAGCTGCAAAGTTAATGGAGAAATATAATTCTTGCAATTTTACTGTAAACTGATTTGGACTTACAGTTTTCAGGTAGGGCAGCTGCACTTTAACTGGAAAGTGTGAGTTTGGGATGTGTGAATGTATGCAATGCTTGTATGTATGTATGTGTACAAAGATGAATCCTTTGGTATTGATGGAATTTACAAAATTACTGTAAACATTTGGAGTGAGAACATTGCAGAAGATGTAACTGTCACTCCTGACGGCCTTGCTTTTAGCAAATTAGCAGCTATTTTCTTGAAACACTGTTACATAGATCTGTATGCCTAGGACTGATGGGGGTTGAGCAGTAGATTACAGCAAAGGGTGATTTGATGGCTGTAGACATCTTTGTAAGCAGGATGTTTCAGTGTTCTTGCCATGTACTGTGAACTTAGCTACCATATTCTAACTTTTATATTATATTTATATATAAGGACAATGGATAAGTCAAACTCAATAAAATGCTCTGGGTGACTAACTACAGTCTGCTGGCAGCTTAGTACATGATGAAGAACTATTCCAGTTTTATGTCTGATGATGAACAGTATGCAGTATACGGTGTTAGGCAAAAGATCTGGTCTTCAAAAACACTGTAGAATAATTACATTAGTACATTCATGGCATGCTTACAGTGACTGCATTGGATGAGGGTATCTCTTAAAGAACCTAGCAGGCATAGGATTTACCCAACATATCATATAATGTCACCAAAATGATGTGAAGAAAATTGTCTCCAGTAAAGATCTTAAAATATTCCATTCATTCCTCTGTGACAGCTGTCAGATGGAAAACAAGACTAAGTAGATATTATCAAAGGGTTGGTATTCTTGATGGAAAAATCTGAATGAGGCTAGCAAGATAACCAGATTGGGATGCTCTGAAAGAACCACTTCATAATTTATTAAATGTCAGTGACCCTACTGAAGGCTTCAATTTTTTTTTTTTTTAAATGCAAAGCTAGTTATTGAAATGGTTCTAAAATTTTAATGTATGATTATAAAATTCTACTGCTTTTTTTATTACCAAATAGAAGGAAGAATTGTTGGGAGGAAACAGAATTTTCTCCTGGAAGGAGGCACACTTAAGTGTGCGGATTTACTTACGTTTCAGGCATTTTACTCTTCCAGACAAGTGTCAGGTAGGGGTTAAGGTGAGACCAGTGTCAATGAAATAAAAATTTTTATCAAAGGACAAGATTTTATCCTAAAGCTCAGAGTTTTACTAACTGCGCTGTGGGACCAGTTGCTTCCAATTCAGACATAGTCAGCTGAGCTACATCATCTGATTGTCTCAATTTAGCAATTTGGCGTATTTCTTTTTTATTTAAACTCTATCCTTCACCTGAAGAGTTTGCATTCTTCTTATGCTTTGCAACTTATTTAATATTTTCCTTTCCACATAAAGTGGCAAATTCCTTCCCTTTTTCTTTTAAAAAGCAGCCATAATGACTACATTCTTTTCTTTTCAGTATGAAAAGTTCTCACCTGTTGGTGAATGTCAAGCAGCTGAGGGGAGAGATCTTATAATCCTTGGAGGTCACTTTCATCTAAGCTTGTTGGCAGAGTGAATTTTAATGCAGCTTTAGAATTTTGCCTAATCTCCAAATTCCTCCTCATTATGATGCATCATTTTAAATTTCATTTTCATTACCACTTTCAGATTTGTAGCCAACTGTGTTTCTCAGCTGACATTTTTATGCATTTATTCACAATAATGTCATATTTTAAGCTGCTAAGTCAGATTGCAATATCAGAATGCAGTAATTAGTTTACAATATAATGTCCTTTTTTATTTCAAAAGTTTGGGATTTTGCTGCAAAGGATATTCTTTTCTCTTTTGAAACAGCTTTTTCGTTTTCTAAATATGTGTGAGGAGTTTAGTATGAAACACTAAAGTAAAGTGAAAGTGGCAGTATTGCCAACTTCAAATCTTGAAAATTCATGAGTATGCCTGCTCATTCTCTCCCCAAAGCCATGAGATTTAAAAAACAAGCAAAGCTAGAATTTTTCATTTGCTTTTTAAAAATTAAATATTTGAGATCTCCCTCATTATGCTTTTTTCTTCAACTCTGTAGGAAGGAAAATTTTAAAAAGATGGAGACACTCAGTAGTTGCATGATTCTAAGAACTGAGACTCTCAGAAGTATGGTATTAAGCTGCTATGGTGTAGTTGTGGAAGACAACTGTGGAAGAGCATAGAACAGTTGGGCAGAGGAGTCTGGCCTGTGTTGGTAATGTCATTTAAAGGCATGAGGAGAAGGAAAAGGGAGCTGCTCATATAACTTTTCCTTCCAGGCTTTCAGTGCAATAGCCATTAGCTAAGCAGTATTATGCAGGCTTTTAGTCAGTAGTAGGCCTTGAGGACAGACTTATAATATGAGAACAATAACTGATAGGCCCTGTCTTTCCCAGAGTCTACGGTAACTCTTGAACTAATATGGTATTTAAATCTGGTCAAATTAATAGATATTTTGTTAATAAGATGTTTATAAGATATTGTTAATAAGAGCTACAAAAATTAAACTCCCTGAGAGTTATTTTCAGTAGTTGGCACTGGAAGCATGATTTGAACCCTGTGGCGTTTTCTAGGTGCTGTACAATTCAAATATTTATATTTTAGCAACTGATCTTCCTCCCTCTGCCCTCCTGCCCCACCCGCAAATTTGCCAAATAACCTTTTTAGGAGTAGAAGCTCAATTACATTCAACGCTGAAAACAAGCCTTCTTTCAAACAATCTCTTCCTTTCTTTTGCTGTCAGCCCCTGGATAGTTTTTGGTTTTACATTTAGACAAATGCAGACTGTTGATTGTGTGCTTCATAACAGAAAGGGAATCATGTAGTATTAATGCATTGCAATAATAATTTCAAGATCTAGTTGGTTTTGTTTAAGATTTCTATTCTCAAGGTCCTTTTTTTTTGTGTAACATAGAATAGGAAAACAATAGGTTGAAAAAGATATGCAGTGACATATTGATCTTTAAAGGAAATGAAATGTTATGCCTGAATAATAAGTACTAATTCATTATTGCTGTTAATAGATGGCTCTGGCCACAATTCGTCGCTGTTTCTTTTTGCCAAAGATACATTTTTCCTGTTGATTTTTCCTATTGAAACCTGTCAAGTCTTTCTGAAAGTTATGCCTCTATCTACTCCTTAGCCATGAAGCTGGCTTTCTGTCTTAATCATATGCCCAACCCTTTGCAGTCACTATTTTACTTGTTATTTACTGGTTCTTCATAGGCCTTTCAACATTTCACACCAAAAAAATACAAACTATTACTGTGGATGCTTTAATTCTAAATTATGAATCTTTGGAATAATATGATTTTATGAGAGGATATTTAAAATATGAGTATAGCATTTGAAAATGCGTCCTGTTGCGGTTTGTTTCAGTCCAGCTTTAGTGTCAAGAAATACAGGATTATACCATTTTCCCTTGAAAAACTGAGCAACGTGTTCTTAAAGATGGACTAAAGAGCTGCTACTGTTTTTCAAAATTAAAGTCTGGTATTGGGGAGGGTGTTAATTTTCATTCTGTGACATGTAAAAGCTTCAGGCAGTTCACGAGTCCTATCCTAGAGTTGGTAATACATTTTTAAAATGTGCTTTACAGACAGATAGGGATATTGGGAGTACTTATTAGGAAAATGTGAACAGCTCAGACCTCTAAATTTGTAGAAAAGAAAGAGGTTACAAATGCGCATAGTGACAGTTTTTCTCTGTCTGTCTCCATCCTTTTTTGGGTATGACTAACTTCAGGTGCTGGAAAGCACAGCCTGTACAAACTATTTCTGATTTCTGACCAATCCAGCAGCTGATGGCAACATTACCATGTCATTCAGGTGGACATCCTCAGACAGCACCTGTAGCAGTAATGAGTCTCATGTAATAAAAGTATGGCTTCTATTTAATTTTGTTTATGCAGCTACCCCACTGTCACCTGCTTTAGGGTATATTTTAATGACAAGCTTCTTGTACCACTATAGTGTGTTATGTCCCATCTCTTGTAATTATTTAGCCATGGGTAACACTTTACTGAATTATTAATGTTACTTACTGCTTCACACAACATTTAGTCTCCAAATCCAACCACATGAGTAGAAGTTGCAATTTGGTCGATTTTGATGACAAAAATAAGAAATTGAAACCATAACATTTGTTTACTCAAAGCACATTAGTAGTTATCAAATAAGAACTGTATTCCCACCTTAAATTACCTTGAAAATAAAATCAATAGCTTATTTAAACACAGACCAAACAAGAAAAAAATTAATTGCCCCCTGGAAGACAAGTAACAAGTTTCATTTAGAACGAAACAATACTGATAAACTAACAGAAGGGATTGCAGAGCAAAATTGGGATATGCTGGTCACAAGAGGGAATATGAAAAACAACAAAAAAATACCATTTCTTTATTTCTATCCCAGTACAAATAGTTCAACAAGCATTTTTCAAATTTAAGATACATTATGACAGAAATAATAAGAACACACTCATGACTCAGCTGTGCATTCAAAGTGGATTTTAAGTGTTTCCATTTGAGAAGCTATTTTAGGAAATAAAATCTCCAGCTGGTAGAATGACAGCTCATCTATACTTATGCTTAAATGGTAAAACCAATGTGATTTAATTCAGATCCCCTGTTACCTGTGATCAGCCTGTTTCAGAATTCTGAAATAGCCAGTCCCTAGTTACTGTCTTCCCCTGCCCTTTTCGCACCTGCCTTGTTTCTTACTTAAGTGAACATTTACTCTGAGATAAAAAGCAGTGTCCAATCCTTAATACTTTGGGGGAAGGTGTCACTAGCACTTTAAAGCAAAACGGTGTTCAGCATATTTCAACTCTTTTTGAAAAATCAGGGCGGATATTAATTTTATACTGAATAACTCGAGCAGATGGCAGACTGAATCCTTGGTGAAATCTTAGAGTCTGATACAGTTTCTTTTGAAGTTAATGACAAGGTTTGCATTTACACTGTTGCCATTGCCAGTTGGTCAATGTCTGGTAGTGAAATCACTGGAGGAGTTCCCCTCGGGCTCACTGCTGTAGCAGTTACATTGAAGCTTTGTTCTGTCACATCTACACTATTAGTAGTTGTTTGCTCAGCTGGAGGAGCGCAAGCTTCAGCTAGTGGCGATTTATGCCATTTTCGTCAACACCACTTGGCTTAGGAATTCATCAGGCTCCAGATTCTCAGAAGATACTCTTGAAGAGATACCTGCACCCCCTTTGGGTAAATGGCTGTAATTCTAATGTATGCCAAGAGAAGCAGAGGATTGGGATTCTGTGCTGTTTTATTATGTCCAAGATGAATTCCATATTTGCACTTTATTTTGCCCAGGGATAAACATAAATATTCTGGATAAATATTCTGGAATAATAGGTTATGGGCTGACGACCTCAAGCCAGAGGCTGGGAATGCATGTTAGCACCACTAAAGCTAACCATCCTTTGAGGGAAGAAATGGTTTTTATCTTCCAGGTTTCTGCTGCCAGCACAGATTTAGAAATGCCTATTTTGTTTTGTTTTGTTTTTTATTATGGCAGCTTGTGTAAATAGTTGGATATAACTTGCACAAGTGATCTCCATGGACTGTGGTAATAGAAAGTATTTAAAATTAGAATGAAGTTCGAGAGACTCCTTAATGCTTTCCATGTCATGGGGAATCTTCTTCCTCTGCTATTTCTTTTTCCTTTATGCAAACCTTATACATTCAGGAATGCAGGTCTCAACAATGCTGATCTGTTAAATTCAAAAGCATTAATAGATAGATGCATTCTACTGTTTGTGGGTGACATATGCAACTATAGTGTTTACTGTGTTTGCAGGAAAAGCTTGCCTGTGCAGTCCCAAATCCTTGACCAGGTTACAGACATGCTCTTTGCTCATGATTAGGTGTGATCACAAAGCTTTCCAAGTGCAAATTGTCAATGTCTTTAAAAAAATAAAAGTTTCCTCAAGAAAACCTTTACTTGTCACGGAAATGTCCTGAGTTTAAAAAAAAAAAAAAATCAAAGTGTAGCAGCTAGTCTAATCTGCTGCTCCTTTTATTCTAATTTTATTCTCCATTTTTAAAGAGCTAATTCAAAACTTACCCAAGTTATTGGAAAAAACCTCATAAAACCAAGAATCTTATTTGCTCAATCAACCCTGAGTGATATACAACCCTAAAAATCTCACATCTGGGGAAGGATAAGATGTATTTTTTGTCCTTAAAATAATTTTAAGGAGCACTGTGCTGGGAAAATGTACTGATTTGAAAATTCCTTGTGCTATTTTGTTTGAGTGTTTCTTATCCTGGTAGATATTGCTTTCCTGAGCACTTACTTTACATACTTTTCACATAGTGTCACCTATAATGGTTTTGGAGATGATGTCCAAAATTACCTGACAACTGAAGTGAAAAAGCACATGATGGGAATGCCATTTCTCATATTTTGCAGAGTGCAAGGATTGTAAACTCATTCATTTCTTTGTCAGACGGCTCACAAAGCATTGACCATGGTATCTCTTTAGGACATGAGTTGATGTTTTCAAGTAATTTTATTTTTAGCTTTTTAGACCATGCCAGTCCATTCTGTGTGGCACTGAGTACTCCTGACAGATGCCGAGTGGGTTTATTTCACAGTAATTTGGGGATTTGGACCTTTGGTTCTATTTCAGAATTCATCTTGTCTCATATCATTAGCTACAGGGGCTTATGGATCGGATCCTATATATTGTCCTTTCAATATGAATGTGTTTGTTTCACTTTAGCTATAGGTCCAGAACATCTAGCCTTACTGTTCCTGTACATATGCCCATGTGTTATGGGATTGAGTGGTTCTTTCAGTTCAACAGGCAGAGTTCTGCTGCTGGTTTGTGTGACTGGCAAAATAAATCCTAAGACTGCTGAATATGTGAACCCTTGCAAAGAGAACAATTGACAACAAAGGACAATTTGACAGTAAAACACTCAAACACATTTTAAGAGTTTTAGCAAATCACAGTGAAAGGAACTTCATGCAGGGAAATAAATATAATACTATGACTGCTGTATTGTTTATACAATGTGCAGAACAAGCTTTTTCTGTAGAAAAAAATTAGTTCAAAGATTTTTTTCCCAAAGCCATTAGAAAGACATGGGTTTTTGCAATGGGTTTTCCCCTCTTTATATGCTTGATGTTGTTTTCTTCACCCTCTTTAAAGTCTGACAGCCATTTTCCCTTTTTTTAATTTGTTCGTTGAGGTGGATAAATACTGTCTCTTTTTTCACACGGTTTGGGAAAGATTGAAATTAATTCCATTATCTCATTTAACAGCAAACATGTGGCACATAAAACAATAGAAGTGAAACATGGGTGAGTTAAATCTTTAAAAAAATACTCTCAATTGGAGTGTTATCATTTGCTTTTTGACCCGTGGGGTTTTATTTCCTGAGTGTTTGACTAAATACTATTGTAGTACAACAGAAAGTTTGCTGCTTCACAAATATATGTGTGCCTTCCAATGTAATTCAACAAGATTAAACAGATACCTGAAGTAAAAAAGATATGGGAGTTGAGGGGGTTTGTGTTCTGTGTTGGACTCAACAGCACCCATTTCCATGGACGGAGGAGTGGATGGTAGGATTGTCCTTCACCAGAAAGTTACATTACAAATTGTTCTTCAATTTTATGTTGCATATTAGCTTTCTCCCCTGCCTGTTGTCAGCAAAATGTGATTGAAATACACTAAAAATATTGAGCCTTTTTTCTGATGGATAAAGAAGTAAACTCCTTTGCTTAGTAGTTGTAGTAGGTGATAAAGTTACTGGAGCTAGCTGTCAAAGAGAGCAGATGCTTACGTCAACTGGAAGAAAGTATACTATGCTCTTAAGTGCAATATGGTTCTCTGATTGGAGAACCTTCTCTGCTGCGGTTCCTATTAGGAGCAGCCTATTTTCCTCTGGTTTATGTCAAGTTGCAAAAACAAAGAATTTTCTGTGCTGTGTCAACCTCCTAACTGATTTATATCACTTCTGTTTATTATTGACAGTATAATTGAAAGACATATGAGAAATCTTAGGATAAAAATTACGTTGAAGAAGCTAAGCACATTGGAAAACATTTCATTTTGGACTTTCAGAGATTGCTTGTCATTTTATCAATTTCTGTTTTGCATCCTTTCTTCACTTCCCTCTGATAAATACTTCTGGTTTAATTTCTACTCCTCTTAAGTCCAAAGCAGAGTTACCGCTGGCTTCATTGGATGCAGCAATTTTACACTTGGGTCCAAAGTTTTTGTTACCTCAGTTGCTATTTTTCTGATCTGTAGAAGAAAAGCAAATTAGAGTGTATAAAAAGAGTGTTCTGGAAATTGATCTGCAACTTCTTAATTCTAGGGATTTTTCCATCTGGGACCAACACCTGTATCCTGATATTGCACTTATTTTAAATATAACGATACTGTGATGTTAAAAGTGACACCATTTGACAACAGCACATGGCAGCAGCACAGATTATATGTGATAGGTGTGGTCTCTGCTGTTTGGGACAAATAATTCTAGTATAAACATGTTCTATATGTTATCTGGTAAATATAAAGAGTGTCGTAGTTTAACCCCACCTGGCAACTAAGCACCACACAGCTACTCGCTCACTCACCCCTGGTGGGATGAGGGAAAGAATCGTGGCTTGAGATAAAGGCAGTTTAATAGGTAAAGCAAAAGCTGCGCATGCAAGCAAAGCGAAACAAGGAATTAATTCATTACTCTTTCCATACCTGTTTCAGTTAAGCACTGAAACTCTAGTGAAATTATTTGAATTGATACACATGTTTTCTGGTCTTTGCTGAGTGGGCTCTAGTGAAGTTCCTCAGCTACCTCTCCAGTGTTCTTGCTTTGTGAAGCAGGTAGCTTTAAGCAATCAGCTAGAAGGTACAAAGTACTAAAATCACTTTGAAATAAAAAAAAAAGAAACGTACAGTTCTGCAAATCACCTTGGACTTGTTAAGTGGGTAAAACTCACCTCTGCCTAGAAGGCTGGTGTCATTCAAGTCTTCTTGAGTGAGTTGCACCTGATATGGCTGAAATAATATAATTTTATGTACTGCTTCTAACTAACAGTGCTACACAGACACCTTAATGTTAATACATATAAATTTCTTGGAGCAGGGACTGTAGTTCTGATCCTGTTCTTGGATAGATCATGGCAAAGCTTTCAAAGAAAAAAGTTAATGCAGAGTTTTGCTTAAAGCACCAATGTTAATTGGGAAGTAAAAAAGTTATTCTTAACTTTAAATTAAAAAATGCACATATTTATTAAGGTTTGGGGCTCGTCTGCAACAGAATAGCTAATAACATTATAATGAAAGTTATTATAAAGAAAGCACTCTGCATCTTATTTATCCATCCAGAAGATGTTTTTTAAAGTCAAAACATGTCTGTGAAAGCATGGCAGTTCTTATTTCTCAGAATATTTGGCATGGAAATTCTGGAGCAATGTACAAATAAAAATTATTCTGGAGGTACTATAAATTAAAGTTGTCACTACTTGCTCAGTTTTAGGTGCATTTTTTCATAAAGTTTTTTCTGTGGGATCTTTAGAAACTGGTTGAAGCTCTTATTAAGGTGTTAAACAATATTTTCACCTGGTCAAATATTGCACTTTCATAATCTTGTTTTAAACTCACTTCTTACAATAGTTTAATGTTTTTTCCTCCATGACTTTATATTTTGATGACAGTTGTTCGAGAAAGCAAACACATTCCAAGAAAACTTTCTTCTTTTCTGGAGATGCTTGAAACATTTCTTGATTTGCTTGCATCTTTGTGTCCCAGCTATAAGTTGATATTGGTTTTGATATGAAGGATAAATGTTAAAAGGCTCACTGTTAAGCCTGTGCTGAGAAAACTTGCTCTCACTTGTCTGCAGGCTGAAGGGAAATATGTCATTTAGGTCTTGATCTTCTGTGGATTCCTGCTCTTTAAAAACTTCAGTGATGCATACAGCACTTTTGGTACAAATAGGCAAATTGAAAAGGTTACATAAAGGATATTACCCTTGTCAGGGACACAATAGCTTAAAGTTAACTTTTTACCCTTTGAGGAATAATTTACTGTTGGGAAGTATATGAGGACTAATGACTTGTACAGCCCTTAGGTCATCAAGAAGTCACTTAGGAGTCTTCCATTGACTTACTTTGATTTTATATTAACTGCTTCTCTGTGCCTTAGTTAATCCAACAGTAAAATAGATGTTCTTGAAAATTTTCAGGTGGCAAGCTACAAATAATGACTGTAATAGTGATCCTTATTGATTCTTTTGAGGATTTTGAGAGGGATGCTTCTGTTGTGAAACATTTGTCTGTAAGATTTCATTTAAAGAAAAAAAATTAAGGGTCATATGTTCGGTTGTAGTTAGCAGGAAGAATTTTCAATAGTTTGCATGCCAAGCTCTTCTGTATGCCAATCAGGTAGTTGCACATGAAGTGGCTAAATAGGAGCATCTGTAAGTGTGCTTGCAGAATGTGCCATGACTTGGCATGTTACAGTTCATTCTTATGTACGCATGTCCCTGTTGTAAATTTTATTCAGAATGTGTTGTGATGTGTTCAGATACTGTACATCATTATTATCTGACTCTGAAAGTTGTAAGTTGATACGGTATATGTAGAAAACCTGTAGAAAACAGATCTTTTCCAGGTAAAATGCATTTGCTTAAAAATTAAGGCCCAGTCTTCTGTTTTCTTTGAAATACAGATAAAATCTGTAGGTTCAGAGTGATTTAACAGGATTATGAAGAAATGGTTCTAAGACTTTCAGGTTGAGGTCTTTGAAGCTGCTTAAAGAATTTGGATGCCACATCCCCATTCTCTGTTATGGTTGTCTTTAAGGATAGGAACGATGTGCTGGGAGGAGGGAATTAACCAGGGTTTAAATCCCTGTGTTGCCTAATTGAACTTGAGCCATCCATGTATTCTGTCTGTGCCTCTGTCAAATGTGTATAGCTGTATTTGTCAGGGTCTGTAAGATATATGATAAACAGAAGGGATATATGATAAACAGCAATTGTCACCTTTGGAATTCAAAATCTAAGAACATTATCTAAGTATTGGGAACTAGCATATGTTATCTATAAACATATGACATTTAAAAAAGATAATCCTCTAGAATGGTTGAAAACATCTGTCTGAAATAAGAAGATTTCCTAGGAGGAAAAATGTAATTATTCACTAAAAAAATCACAGGGTGATAAAATGATGTAAAAGAATCTCTTCCCTTTCTCCCTCCTCCATTTTTAAATTTTTAAATTTTTTAATTGTAAGGGAGGGTGGATTTGCTTGTAGATGAAAATTGCCATGATGAAAAGCAATGTTCAGCTCCTGGGATGGTTGTCAGAACTCTGAAATTTGGAGCACTTCCACTTTTTTTGTGTCTTTGATTTCTTACAGTTTCATTTTTGCTTCCTACTTTGAATAGCCATTTTGCAGAATGAAATTCTAGAGCTTCTAGAGTCCCAGAGCTTCAACTTATTCTGCAGTAAAATGAAATTTGGAATTTAGATCATTCTGATAGAAAGGTATAAATAAAACTAGATTTATTTCATCCAGGACCAGGTTTGTTAGATAAATTTATAAATCAGAAGGAGAATTCTGACAAATTTGGCTTGAATTGTTGGTTTGTTGTGAAACTGAAAGCCATCTGCATCAGATACACAGAGCCTGGTTAATAGTATCCTCTGATTTTTTTACTCTGTGCTTTATTTGACCCAGAAGATGAGGGTTTTTCTATGATAAAAAACTACGATAAAATCTTTTACTGACACAAATAAATTAGGATGGGTATCTCCCTTTTTCCTTCTATCTTCACTGGGTTTTTTTGGTTTGGTTTTGGTTTTGGGGTTTTTTTGCTGAGTAATACTACATACACACCTGTTTGTAGATGTGTGGAAAATGTGTACATGTGATTTGGCTGGAATAGTTGGCATACATATTAATAAAAATAATTTTGCAATCATTGCTGGTAATGTTTGAGTTTCATAATATTTGCCTTGATTTTAAAAACTCTCCTTACTGTGACGTGTTACATTCATTCATTATTTGGAATTTTATCACACATAGTTCTTGTAAACTAAAATCCAGCTTTGATTTTTCTATTCAGTGTTGGAAATCAATGTTTGTTTAGGATTCCCTCCAATAAAGTTTATTAGTAATGTTTTCTGGATGTTTTTGTCACTCAGCTGTGTCTGTATTTTAATGCAGCTGTCTTGGCTTCGCTAGTATCATAGAGATTTTGGAATATTCTAAAAATAAAGCCAGACTCTTTCTTGATTGTTGCTTAGTTTATCTAATAGTTTCAAGAGTTGTTCCTGCACATCTCCTGCCGATCCCTTAGATGGAAGAATTCCCAAGTGATTTACTATTTTTTGAAGTCTGTTACGGTAACTGATTATGATTAAAACTGATATGGTCAAAAACAGAATATTGGGCAAATTGAAGAGCTAATGTTATTGGAACTTTTAAAGTTTGTCATATCCTACTGGTAATAATCCACAGACTGTCCTTAAATTATTTCTTGCTCAGCAGTGGTTCAGTTTGTAATAAAATGGTGTCAAGGCACAAAGCTTGCAGTAAAGCCTGGTTCTAGATTTCAAAGATACAAGAGGCCCAATGCATTTGGATATGGATATACTCTCCTGCTAGTGGCAAAGAGGTTGTCTATCCATCTGTGCATGCAGATCTATATTGCCTTTCTCCAAAGCTGAGTCTTTCAAATCCGTATGTTCCACGTGTTCTACTTAAATGGCAGCTGCACGCTCACTGAACATAGTGCCCTTTGTTCCCTACTGTGGCAAGGGCCAGGAGATATCACTTCCTCTAGCTGCTTACTTCTTAAGGAGCTGAAATGGCTCCATCAATGCAAGAAAAGAAGCTTATGAACTTGTTCTAGATACAACAAAAGCTGCAGGGACAGCTGGTTTTCTTTCCCAAGCTTTCCAAGCTTCTCTTCCTTTTTGGTTAAGATTATCCTGTTTTCATCAGTTCTTTATAGTTTTCAGCTGCCCATGGTGATCCCCGTTTCCCCAGTGGGTGGTCCAGGCTACTTACACATCAGTGATTCCATCTCCCTTCTGTTCCCAGTGGATGGTTTTCCCATCCCTATCTCATATTTGCTTTCACAGACAACTGCCTGCCTGCCAATCTTTCCCCTTGAAATCAGACCTACAGTGCCCTCTGAGCATTTATGCAAACAGGTAAGAAGGGGAACTGACAGAAATGTTAACTCACTTCCCTTTTCTCTCCTTTTTCCTAGGCTAAAGGTCTGTAAATTGTGCTTGGAATATTTGTAACACATTTGCTTCTTATTAAAAGACCAAGGGTACATATCATAGCACAAGATGTTGGTGGCTGTGACGGGGATAATGATGCACATTGGTATTTAAAAAAAAACAAGGAGAAATAGATCTGTGTTCATTTCATTCATAACATCAACACCATTCACCAGTTCTGGATAGAAGCAAAGCTAAATTGAAAGCCCTGCATTATATAATGCATGGCAAACTTGCCAACATTTCAGACAGCTGTTATACCCAACTAAATGACTTTTTTATTGCAGTATTGTAGTCATACATTAACCTTCTCAGAAAAATAGACTCAACTGTTCTAGTGAAGTATTTCTGCCTGTTAAACCTTCTGTTCCAGGCATGGATTACCAGGGCTACATATTTAATTTGTCTGAAATCAAGGCCTTATTATTTAGGAACTTTTTTTTCAAAACACTCAAGAGATTTTGGTGTTCGTTACCTGCTAACATTGTGGAGAGTTTATAAAGTACTGTAGTACTTTATGTTTAGATCTCTTTTTTACTTATGGCAGATTCATTCCCTTAGGGTCCAACGCTATTTTTGTGTTTAATCCAAATGTCCCTTCAGTTACTGTATCTTTTGTAAGGCTCACTAAATGACAGAGCTTTCATTTATATGAAGGGTAAGGTGCCTTTATAAATACCCAAGTTAATTCTTAAGCAATTACTTTTACTGGCAGCAAGATTAATGTATTGTGAATGATGTGAATGTGTAACAAGATCTCTGGGGTTACTCACTGATCCAGATGCTGCTGGCTCTAGATAGATTATTGCATGTAATTATTTTTCTAATTTATTTGTGTGGGAGTTGGAAGAGTCAGGGTGATGGTTTGTAGGAGCGCCAGGGGGACAAGAGTGTGCAACCAGTGTTGAAGACTAGGCTTCAACCAGTGTTGAAGACTAGGCCCCTTGAGGTATGCAATAGATACTGACAGAGAACTTCATTCCTTTACTGATCTGTGTTAACTGAAGCAGCAAGTTTCTGATACCAGTGCCCCCACCGCAACTCCAGTTCTCAGCCAGAATTTCCCATCTTTAAAACACTTGGCAAACATCAGCCTGCTGATGGCGCTAACCTTGATCATTCCTCAATGTTGATACTCTATATAACCTAGTTCTTTTATCATAGCTGCTGTACCACTCAGTCAGTCTTCCTGTACTTTTTGACTGACTTGTTACTTCCCTCCTGTCACAGTCATTCCATTGTGTGTTACATTAAGAGTTACTGCATATAAACTGATGTTCTACTCTTGCCTGAAGGCCAAAATAGTTGATGTTGTCATTTTAATGCAATTACCTCACCCAACACTCTTTCACTATTAATCATATGTCAAGCTGCTTTTTGTAAATTCATTGTATCCATCATATTCAACAGAAAGCCTGTTTCTTTTGCTTCCACAACTTTTTCCCTCCCCTTATGCAATATAAAATGGATTTTTTTTTTTTATGTATATGAAATGGATTAAAACTATGCTGCTTCTCTTCTTTGTCCAGCTTCATACTTTTCCGTCATAACATACTTTTTTTTTTTTTTTTTTTGCATTCTGGATTCACTATTGACAGGAGAGACATTTCATTATCTGCTGTATTACACAGTACTCAATTAGCTGTCTTCAATACGTGCATTTCATACAGTATATAAATTTGCAAATGAAGGTATTTTTAGAACAGTCAGTAAAAGCTAAATAAGTGGATTATTTTCATTCCTATCTGCAGATTTTGCAGGCTTAGGTTGGATTGTCTTAAAAACAGAATGTAATAATTCAATCTTACTTTGAGAGGTTCTGTTTTTCTGAAATTAATAGCACCAGGTAATAATAAACACCCGAATGTAGCTCTTTGTTTAAAAAAAGAAGAATCAATTCAGCTTTTGTAAATATAAAGGAAAGGAAAGAGCTTTCATTGAAATACTATGCCACATAATATACTTTGAAAAATTAACTGAAATTCCCGAAGTTCATATTTTGTCCCTTTTTTTTTTGACAAAACAAATTCTGATTGTGATCTGGTTCATGTTTAGAAAAGGGTAAATTCTGGTATTTATATAGAACTGTTTTAAAGTACTTAGTTGGGTAAATCAGTTGTCTTGGGTTTTAACTTTATTTGATTTTTTTTAACTTTGGGATACTTTGATGTTGTTTCTACTTCTCTGGGTGTTGTGCATCTTGCCTTTCCCGCTTAACCATTAAGTGCCAACTTTGTACGTGGTAATGTGTTTAGTGTTAAAAATAGTTAGCACCAGCATACCACCTCCCAGGAATTTGAAATAGATTTACAGCTGTTACTCAGCGGAGGTTGTAAAAACTGCTATGATTCTCAGTTTAAATTGAAACTAAGGCACAGAAGGGTGAAGTGAACTGGCTGAAGTCACTCACAAGCCTCTTGCAGCATTGAGAACATTTTGGATTCCCAGGCTTGCACACAAACTTAATTTGGGAGCCCATTCCAGTAGTCATTGAATTCAGTGAAGCTACTCTTGTGGCTTAACAGGGCTTTAGATCAGAGCCTGTGAAGGGGTAATTCATCAGTGGTATAGCACTGCAAATGGCTGCTGTGCTGTAAACCTTAGTGCTTTACACTTCTGTTAAGTTGTGAAAAAAAGTCTTTCCTACTGGTCTCGCTTTGTAAACCTCTCATGTTTCTGTCAACCTAATTCCATTAGCAGCTTTATAATTGTTCTGTTGCTGGTATGCAGTGCATTGAGATGATATACAATGTGGCTATATGTCTTGGTCTCTAAGTTTTATAGCTGATTTGGCTGTAAAGAATTATGGGAAAGATTTGGATGCAGTTGATGCTGCATTATGTGCCATATCTAAGATATAGTTAATGTTTCTGCTGAAATACTGCATTATGGGCCCAGGCTATTTCTATTCTTCTCGTGCTTTGAAAGGGGAAAAGAAAAAAAAAGAGAAGGCCAGCGTATACTGAAGTTATGTGCATTTTAGGGGTCTGTTGCACTGTGGTTTTTTTGTGTGCTGAAATCATACAGGTACTGTCATCTTGTACAGAATCCATACAGTTTTCAGTCATCAATCTACCACCTTACTGATGAGCAGAAATTTCAGTACCAGTTTGGCCCTTTGCATTTAATTCTAGCATTATTAAGAGCCTTGGACATATGCCAGTTTCTGCTCTACCTGCCTCAGTAGATGCAGGAGATGAGGGCATCACCTGGAGCTGAGGGAATGCTCTTTGCCATGATGGTAAAGCAAGCAACTTTCTGCAGGCAACTGGTAGAAGCATGCTCATTCACATCTTCTAAAACTAAAGAGCTGGTTCTTGCATACATTTCACCTGAACGTGCACACTGCTACTCTCATTTGCGCTTTATATCTGGCTCTCTGTGTAGGGAATGTGTTCTTACTCTTGAATACATAGTTCCTCACGGACTTTGTCCCACAGACTGCTTGCACTGTGATTAACTGTCTCGGAACCCCATTTTATGTGATGTTAGTGAACATTTCCTTGGTGCATGTGGGAAATGTTTGCAGGTGTTTCCTGCTTTTTTTGCTGTGCCATAGCAAGCACATTATGTTGCAATTTTCCTGTCCCAGTTCTTTTGTGAAAGAAAGGAGAGAAAAGTTATGTGAGAAGTGAACTGTTACAAAGCTATTTCAAAATAAAGCTGAGTACATTTACACCATGCATTTGCAAAACAAAAATTAATTTACTGCTTTGTATTCTGCCAGGATGGGCAAAGCTTTTTGCTTTTCTTTTTGATAAAAAA
Organism: Fulmarus glacialis; assembly: GCF_000690835.1. NCBI lineage: Eukaryota > Metazoa > Chordata > Aves > Procellariiformes > Procellariidae > Fulmarus > Fulmarus glacialis. Next base: position 27,278 of record NW_009189548.1, read on the forward strand.
AAAGAGGAAGAAAGAAAGAAAGCCCGTGTTCTTGATCTTGTTCATTATTAGCCTCTGCAAAGTATAATCAAACTAGGTCAGACATGGAGCTGTGTCTCAGTCTTCTGTTTGTGTGCGTTGTTATTAAACACATCCTTCTATTTAAGATAAAATAAATCAACACCATAAAGATAAAAATCACCAGCTTGAAGCTTATGTGAACCCTGATGTCCTGAGTGCAACAAGAGCCAAATGCTGTTTGCAGAAAACCAATGAAGCACAAAATATGGCAGCATGTGTCACTCCCTGTGTGTGTTATTATCTCTCACACATTATCTGAGGCACCCCATCTTGCACAGCGTGTGTCTGAATAACCCCCTGCTGTTGAGTGGATTCATGCCTGCTGTTCATTTTTGAAAAGTCATTTCGTACAATTATCCTGCTAAATATTGATAGCTTTCACCACTTCAGCCACGGCTAATTAAAAGACACACTGTGTAAAATTTTAATTAGGATTCATGTCAGGGTGAATAATGATTAAAAAAATAAAAGGAAGAGAGAAAAGAAAAACAAAACCACTTGGCATTTGTGGGGGGATTTTATTTATGACCTGCTGGTTTGTGGCTGAAGCGCTTTGTATCCTCAGATTTATTTCCCCTCCCAGGTTGTTCTCAACTCCTGATCTAAGGGTATGGAAGAAAAGAGTTCCTCAATGTGAGCCTGTACTTCATACATTCCCAGTAGAAGGCTATATGTTTTCTACGGTGTTGGTTGCTATCCTTTCAATTAAGCAATACTGATTTCAGGAACCAGGCATTTCCTGGGGATTGATGACCACTGAGCTGAGACTTGATGGCCCCAAAAAAGAGAAAGCGGTCATTAACTTCAGCTGGGCTTTAACTCATGGGGAAACACCCTATACATTGTTTTCTGTTGCACATAAGTCATAATAGTCATAAAAGGGGTAAAATGTGTGAGAGAGGGAATTAACCTTTATTTTCACTTGCATGCCCTACATTATTTCATTTGCATGAAAGTGGAAAAAATGATGTAAAATTTACATGTAGATACTTCTCACGAAGCAATGTGTAAAATTTTAGGCATTTGAGTGTTAACTGTCAGCAGCATGGAAGCTTTTCTGATAATGTTGAAATTTAACGCATACAAGTTTTTAATTGAAAATGAATAGAAAAGGAGTGAATGAGTATCCATCAAAAGCCATTTAAAGTCAAAAAGCCACCTACACTGGGAAGATTGTGTAGTGAAATATATTTCTTCTTGGTGGCTGGCTTTTCTCTTTCACTGCTCTCCATATTAGAGAGGTTTGCATTTAAGTGTTAGACAGTTACAAGTTTGTCCCTCATAAAAGTAATTTCTTCCTGTGCACTGAGATAACATTACTGAGTCAGTGTTAACAGTCTAAGACTGCTACTTACTGAAGGCACGGCTAATTTTTTTTGCACCTGTTGGTTAACAGACTTAAATTATGTGCTTTCTATAGTGAGAAATCTTAAAACCTAGGAGGAGTCTGGTTCACAGCTAAAACTTCTGGATCTTAGAATACTAATGAAAACAACATTTGGCTATAGCTGAGCCTTTCTACAGAGCTTCTTTTTAATACATGATACTTTCGGAAAAGTCAAAGTCAGGCAAATATTTCAAAGGACCTTTTGTTACACTTGTGCTGCCGATTTACATAAGCTATATTCTCCCCAAACTGTGAGGGAAGAATGTAAATCATAAGTATTGCTGGCTGGAATATATGAATGATCCAGAGTATAAGGGATGTTAATCAGTGAAGAGACTGATTCATTGTTTAGAGACAAAATTAACTGAGTATGGAGAAAAAGCAATTTGCATTCATAAAACACTGAAATGATTAGCTTAATAAATATTGGAAGAAGGTGTACAGGAAGGAAAGTTCCAATGTTAAATATTTGCCAGTTGAGCCTTTATTATTTGTCAGTATATCATTTATTTATGGGTAATTTATTTTTATTGCTGATTTTAGGGGTTCATTCTCTGTAATTCTCAAGTTGTTGAATACAGCACCTCCTGAAGTTGCTGGCCTCTTTGAGCTGAGAGTCCAAAACTGACCCATTTGATCTGTGCTTTGCCTAACTATTAAGGGAGTGTCACCACAATGTATCTTTCAGCTCATGTATTTATTTATTAGATCAAAATATGACCAGTAGAAAAAAAAATAGGTCACCTCATGCTATGTGAAGGCTCTGAGTGCACTGATTTATGTATTTATAAATGGTGATTTTAGACTAAATTTTAGCTTAATTTAATATTCTGTTGTGGTTTAGATTTTCCTTTAGACGGTATAAACATGATGACAGGTTCCTAATTAACTGATTTACAGCTCTTTTGGAACAAATGGTAATTAATATTCATAAATGTTTGCAACATTTCAACAGATGTAGAACCCTGACATGACAAAAATGTGTACTAATTTGGAGATCTAAAAAAGCACAATGCTGCTGTGGTTCTCAGTCTTCCAGCATGAAGAATGCTTCTTTTTAAGTGGTTGTCTTCCCTGGCAAAATAGTAACCTTTGCTAATGAGCAGACATTTGTCACTGTGGTACATCTGGTAATTTGCTCTTAACATGTTGTTATGGAGCAATAGGGGCCTAAGCCATCAAACTCGTAGACAGAGTATGTTGCAGTTACCAAGTTAATTTCATCCCATCTAAGTTGGAAGTAATTTTGTAAGTGTTACCTACATTTTGTCCATCAGCCCATTCAGTGGGAGTTGAAGAGACATTGGGTGCTACTAATGCAAAATAAGAAGAAATTGACTAAGCCTAAGGAGCCTTTGGATCAGTCTGTAACTGAATACATTTGGGTTTGGCACTTAGATCTATTCTATTCGGTACACAGTAAACTTCTTACCTGCTGGGTAATAGGAGAACAGGATCCCTCCCCAGATATAGAAAAGTCTGGATAGCATGGCTGCTACAGGACATGTAGGGAGATGCAATGTAAATATACCCCATGTCGTGGAACCATTGGTTTTTAGCTCTGTGCTGACATGTCAAGTTTTCACAGGTTCCAGATCCTGCAAAGATATTCCAGCTCAGGCACAGCATGAGACTGAGTTGTCTGTACATTCACAACATGCTGTTGCTGAGTTAAGAAGCTGCCAGAACTCTAAGGCAGGATATTAACTACCTTCCAGCAAATAGCACTGAGCATATAACATGCTGCAAATATTATACTTCACTATGCCAGTTGTCCTTAACTGTAACTTTTGAATTTCCTGTGGCTGTGAATAATGTGAAATGGTTTGTCCCTCTGAACAGTATTGCACAAATTTTTATAGAGAAGTGGAGTTTTTGCAAAATCCAGATAGATAGAAGTTATCTTTACTGAAAGGATCAAAAGACAGAAACTTTCCTACTCCCATTACAATTTGCCTGAAACAGGATATACAGCAGGCATTGGAGCATGACCATAGGGAACAGCTGTAAAAAGTCATTCTTTAGAATCCATTTTCTCTTTGTGCTGATTTACATATTCATTAATTGTATAAATGGCATACAGAATCTCACAGTAAACTCAGGGTAAATCTGTTGGTTACCACAGTTTCATTAACGTATGTGTCACAGCAACATTAAATCATACTAACTTCATTATTCACTTCATCTTACACCAATATTCTACCATGAAAATAATGACTTCTTCACAACATTTTGTCTCTTACAAATTCCATACTCCTTCACCTAGTCAATCTAGTCAAAACACTTCATTTTATATATCATAAAAATAAATCAAACATATTCTATATATTTTCATGGGACTTCTTACCCAGTACACCAGTTAGTGAAACCAGACAACATCCATTTCACAAGTAAATCACCTTTCCAATGTATTTGCCATCACAGCTATAGTTAAATAGGCTTCTGCCCAACAAACCCAAAAGTCTGTCTTAACTTTGCAAAAATCCTTTACAATCAAGAAGTCCCTCCCTTGAGAGAAATACTGTAAATAATTATCCTTGCCTCTTGTCTAAGATAACTGGAATAAGCTTATCAGTTTAAATCTACTAAAATAAGTCTTTAAAAATCATGTTTTGTTTGTTATAAAGTTACATTAACTACAACAATTCCTTCATCTGTTACCCATTTTTTGTATCAGTTTCCAGCCATGTAGATTCTGCTAGTTCAAGTCTTTCACAAAAACGTGAGTTAATACCTGCTTTTTTTGGAGCCAATCAATCTCTATCAGTTTGGAATCTATTATTTCATAAGTTCAGTAACGGAATGTATACCCTAAATGTAATCAATTAATCTAAATTCTCAGAACCACATTAATTCATAACAGCTATCTAACTTAAAAAAAAAAAAAAGAAGAAATGGGAAAATTTTGTGTGACCATGGCTTAGTGGAAACCAAATAGGAATTTGGAATTGTGCCTGGACAGTTAGGCCAACCATGGTAAAACTGTAAGTCTTTAGTAACTATGCAACACCACTTGTTTGCACTGTATATTAGACTCTCTGTTAGTCTTGTTCCACTCAGTAAGCTTCACTGGACACACAGCAGAAGCTGATGGCCAAGGGTTTTCTGATTGGTTTCTCTGGTTACTACCTTCCAGAAACATGGAACGTTGGTGTGCCAAATGCATTGTACCAACACATAAATTGGGTTCCTAAGACCAACAATTTCTGCAAAGTGCTTTCTAAATTTGAAGTCGTCTTTGGGGAAACACTTTCACACATTCCTTGTAGATGTCATCTTCCAGAAAACTGGCAAAATCTGTGGTAAGTGGCTGTGTAAAAATATCTATGTCTGGATCAAACAGTGATAGGATAAAAGTGAGTGAAAGAAATTCAGAACGCTAACCTAGAACGAATTCTGTTAAGTAAACAAAATTGTGGATTGGATGAGGTGTTATAGTTCCTCGTGATCTAACCATTACATAAGGAAGTTTAAGACACAATAGAAAATATTTATCTTCTGGTTTCTGTCCATTAGAGAAACAGTTGGAGCAGTACAAGTGAGTATATTATGTATCTTCATTCAAGCTTGGAAACTTAATGCCTTTAGACAGTGTTCATCATATATTCACCATAGGCAAAAGAAATTATTTATTTTCCTTCATATTTATGGTTTACCTGCTCATTATTGAGTAATATTATGCTTAATCTTATTTTGGATTTCATTAAACAAGTGGGCTATTTCATGCATGTCCTAAATGTCAATTTTTTCGTCTAGCTAACCCTTAAATTCCCTGAATAGTAGGAATAATCACTTCATCAAGCTCCTCCCTCATTCCCTCTCTGATATGATTAAGGTCTTTCCATTTACATACATATAACTCCACATTGACACTCCTGTACCTCAGAAATGTCTAGTCAAATGCAGTTCCTTCATTTGAAGGATTGATCCTTTATTCAGCTCAGGATGGTCTTAGTTTCTGCTTATTACCCAGGTTGGTAATGCCTCTAACTCGGTGTTGATAAGCTGGTATAAAATGATAAAAAACCAAAACCTAATGGAGGCCACTCTGGTATATTTACAGTATCCAAATTGATTATATATACCAGTTAAATAAATTTAAAACTGAAAACCAAAACTCCAAAGTGATACAACCACTAACAGAACCTTCAGTTAGGGCAATATTCTACAAATTGGGCTAATCAAAATTGGCTACATGATTTAGTTTCTTGTTTGAACTGAAAATTGTTTTAGTTTTGGAAGTAAACACACCCTGCACACCTACTTTAGAATCTTGTTCATTGGTATATACTGGTAGTGTTCATGCTAGTCTTAAATTGTATACATTGGGTCTTACTCTTGTAGGCTCTTTCAGAACTCCCATTATCCAAAACTGTGTCATTATTTCTATAGCATACCTCCACAGTATCTCCTTCTGATTCATTTCCTAAAAGGAGATTTTTTCCAGTCTTATAGGGTAACATATTAGTACTTGTAAAATTATACTAGGCAGTATACTCCCTAGTATACTATCAGATCAGTTTGTCTGAATGGTCTCGTAATATTTCAGGGTCCCAGAAGTAATTTGAGATGTCTGGGCTTGTTGGTAATTCTTGGAAATTCTTGATAGTTACTTATTATTGTACCTAGGATTTTAAATGTTTTTACATGAAGAGTTCTTTTGATCACAAATCTTTTCACCTTTCCTGTTGCTGTCCAAATTGCCAACGTAGAAATTCCTGATGCACATTTTGGCAATTAATGAATCGTCAGGTTCTGTTGATTCATATTAATACAGCTAAACTGTTTCAAGTCTACTGACAGAATTACTTTAAAATTGTCTATAAATCTGTATTCAGGGATTTCTAGTGCCTGGTTTAGAAGAGATTATTTTCTTATTTCAAACCAGTGTTACTTTAGGGTATAACCGTTCTTTACTTCCAATTTCCATCCTAAAAACCTTATACAGTCCTAAAACAACATCACCATTAAACAAAGACTTCAGCTTTTCTCATTTGTAACAGATAGGGCAGTTGCATTAAAATCAGGTTTTTTGTTATCTGAAAAAAAAAGGTAAATACAAAATAAATCCTCTAAAAATAAAAATGCAGCTTAATCTTCCTGTTCCGCTCCATCTTTCTATTCCTCCATCAGAAGACCGTCATACTTCTGAAAATGGTGATCCCTTTCTTGTATGATTTCAGTTGGTTTCTATAGTAGCTTTTGTATAAATTGGTTTCTTTCCTTCAGAAATTCTAATTTTGTCCATTCAAGAGCTGAACTTCTCTGTAACTCATTAAGGGCTATTCTATTGGTGACTCAGCTTGTACTTGAATACCACGTAGCTATAACATTACAAGAACTCTAACCTGCCTGTCATTTTCTTGCTGAATCTTGTCAAAAGAAGCTTTTGCTTTAACTTCTGATTTTTCCAGTTTTGTAGCTACTTGCAAATATATCTGATTTTTATATGTTTTTGTGAGAATTGTAAGTAACTTTCTAATTTTACCTTCTTAAGTTGAAAGCGATTACTGTTCTTTATCAAATATTTAGGTGAGGGTGAGCAAGCTTTGCTTACTCTCAAAGTATGGTTTCCTTTGGGAAGCAGTTAGAGGGGCCCAATGTGCCATTAGAATAGAAGGAACTAATAAATCCATTAACATTCACTAGCTTTCATAGCATTTAATTGCTAGTTTTAATTGTTCAATTTACAAACTCTAGTATGTCCAAAGACTGGAACTGGTAGGGTATATGCTATTTTTCTGAACTCCCCAGTGTTTTAAAGTACCCTTGAAATACTTTGTAAAATATAATTACTTCGTAGATTGGATCTTAGTTGATTGAAATAAGATCGACTTGTCCTACCATTAGTATGAATTGTACTGGCTACAGCATGACATTGGTAGCCAGTACTATATTCATTTTCAGGCAGATGCTTCTACCCATTTAAAGAAAGCATGTGCAATTAAAAGAAGGTATTGATTCCTTCTTTTTAAGGGTATGCTTAATATGTTTGCAATAAGGACCTTTTGGTTCCTCACCCTTAAGGGTAACAAATTGGTTTTGATTACACTGTGACCTGTCAACATGAATAATTAAATCATTTTCCCTTATTTGAGAATGGGAATTGTTAATAATTGTTAAACTAATGTAATAGGAATCAAAAGGAATACCAGACATGTATTTGCTAATGCAAGTGTCGTGGCTTAACCCCAACTAAACACCACACAGCTGCTCGCTCGCTCCCACCCAGTGGGATGGTGGAAAGAATTGGAACGGTAACAGTGAGAAAACTCATGGGTTGAAATAAAGACAGTTTAATAGGTAAAGCAAAAACTGCGCACGCAAGCAAAACAAAACAAGGAATTCATTCACTACTTCCCATTGGCAGGCAGGTGTTCAGCCATCTCCAGGAAAGCAGGGCTCCATCACACCTAATGGTTACTTGGGAAGACAAACACTATCACTCCGAACGCCCCCCCCTTCCTCCTTCTTCCCCCAGCTTTATATGCTGAGCATGACGTCGTATGATATGGAATATCCCTCTGGCCAGTTGGGTCAGCTGTCCTGACTATGCTCCCTCCCAGCTTCTTGTGCACCTGGCAGAGCACAGGAAGCTGAAAAGTCCTTGCTAGTGTAAATACTCCTTAGCAACAACTAAAACTTCAGTGTGTTATCAACATTATTCTCATACTAAATCCAAAACATAGCACTATACCAGCTACTGGAAAGAAAATTAACTCTATCCCTGCCGAAACCAGGACAGCAAGAATTGCTAAATCTCCTGTCAAGCTTTAGGACAGACTCATCTTTAATGCATATTAATGAGGAGAACAGTACCTGATTGGCCTGCTTGATCTATTTTGCACTTGGTTTTGCACTTTGTTTTTTTACGAAATCATTAGGTGATTTAAGTACTTCACAGTGATCAGCTGGGAAAGAATTCAGTAGACTTTCATCAACACTCAAAAGGAACAATTTAAGTATATTACTGACATCAGTCTTACTGCTACTAGTTTTTAACATACATTATGTAAGTATGTTTCTTTTTACTCGTAAAACGTTTCTTGGCATTGTCATCCAAAATACAAACATCAGTTGCAATTGCAATAGGAAAACTAGCAGCAGTGGCAGGAGGGAAATGAGTTACCATTTCTTAACTTGGAGTCATTTCCAGGAGCATCAGGTTAACAGGAGCTATCTTCCAGTGAGGGAAAGACTTTAAGTCTTGAGAAATAGAGAGTAATGTTCTGAAATCATAACTCTAGTAAGTTCCTGTTTTGTTGTCTTATAAAAAGCTACATTATCTTCTGAGAGTTTCTATAGGGTTAATATTACCTATCATGACAAACCTCAGTAGCCATGCAAAAGTCTTGTAAAGAATCTGTTACAGCAGAGATTGGTAGTAAGTACCTCTGGGTGTACTAGTAGTCGTTGGAGTAGTTGTCTTGGTGGCAGATGAAACTGCATCCTGTTGTGCAGTCTGCTATGAGATGTGAGAGAGCCCCGCCCCCATTGTCATTAGGATGAGTAACTGTAGTGTAGGAGGGCGAGAATTATGGTGTACCAGGGCCACTTTTTCAGTTCTAGCATCACTGTTACTGAACTGTGTTGGAACCGTAAATTGAATGACTCCCTGGAGATATAGTTACGGCATCTATCAAGTTAAGATATTTCATCTCTTAGTTAAGTAAAATCTACAAGCACTCTGTGCTCTGTAGAGCAGTGTAATACATTGTATTTTTAATGCTTATGTAATAAATCATGTGGTAACAAATGAATTTTATCAGTGAACTTGGTTTCAGGGAAGTCAAAAGTTTGGAGGTGAGCTTCAAGATCAGATTTGGTTTTCTGCTCTTCAGTTCCTTCCTTCTGAGTATCACAAGTTTTACCAGTGGACGAATGGATAAGCTTGACATTTCAAGGCCTATTAGTACAAAGCATCTATGTCTTTGAACCAAAATGTTGTAAAACTTGAGTTGTCATACTCAGTATGACAATCAACAAAGGGTACGTACTCAGTATGACAATCAACAAATTTAAATTTAAATTTAAATCTAGGACACTCCAGCCATGAATTTATAGCAAAGGTAAAATCTCTGAAGATACTGCCTGAGAGGAGGTCAAAAATGGCAGTTAGAGGAGAGCACAACTTGTATCTCACGTTAACTGAGTTAACATAATAAGAAAAATGTTAGTCTCATGAACGAAAAACAAATGCAAGATTATATTTTTTAATATAGTAAAAGCAAAACTCAGTCTCAGGGAGTAATGTAGCTGAGAAAAGAACAGAGCTTATAACTGGTGAAAGTGCTTTTTATACCTTTCGGATTTCAGACAAGTAGATATGGCCAGATAACGCAACTACTAAAAAGTCAAAATCATTGAGTTTAAAAGTGTGTGTCACAACATCATTATCATCTCAATTCTCAAAGAGGACTCAAACCAAGATTTAAATAAAAAGACAATGTAAGAAAGAAAATCTGTGTTTTAATGAACAAAACACACTTTAGCTAGGTTGCTGGCTTGCAACTTTTTAGTGAAAGTCTAATTAATATATGTCTTTGTTAGCTTGTCAGATTTAAGTCTATCACTCTGAACAGTCACAAAATCTTTATTGAAAGAATCAGTCATAACAAAAGTCAAGAGTTCTCCTATTCTCATCTCATCCTGTTTGAGACAATGAGTAGCAGGCATTGCAAGGTGATGTTGGAAAACAGCTCTGAAACATCATTCTTTAGCACACATAATTGTATGTATTAGAATCATAGAATCATAGAATCA
>NW_009189549.1:0-19340 GCF_000690835.1 Fulmarus glacialis
GGGGAGACCCTCGGCCGCTTGAGGGGAAACGTTAAAAGACGCACCCGAGGTCTTAAAGAAACGTTAATCCCGTTAACGTGTGTGTTTGTCCAGTATGTCTTGTGAGCAGACCGAAAGCGTCATTAAGAAAATAATTCGCGAAATCGGACAAGAATGCGCCGCCCGGGGACACACTGTTTCTGAAACCTTGGTGGCGTTCATGGTAAGCACAAATGAAATGTTTAGGGCGGTCTTTTTTATTATTATTTCATCTGGGTGTTTTTCTAATCACGTTCGAATTCTGTTGTGATCCGTAAAATATTAAGATAAATATGTATCGATAACATATAGATCAGAAGTTTCAAACCTGGATGCCCGTAGCTTGGCAGTTCAAACCGGTTTTAAGGCTTTCGTGAGGTGGGAGCTTAATTTTACATACAATGAATAGTTCCCCCGAAGTCGCTGACTGACACTGCTCGGACTGAATGGCATGAAGTGAGGACATAAATCATTCCTTTGGTCTTAAAAGTCGACAAACTTCAAATGGCAGCTCCACAGCAGCCTGCCCAGGCTGGGATGGCGACAGCTGAGGCTTTCGGGGTGACTTGAGCTTTGAAACACCTCGGTTTCTGCTAGCTCGCATTGGGAAGTTTTAAAGGGGAGTTCAGTGATACTCAGCATAGGGACCTGAAAACATGCAAAAGTGTTTCATTCCTCTGAATTGCTATCTATGTGAGTATAAGGCCCTGAAAAGGCTGGAGGTACTGAGCCCTTGGAACTCTTTGAACTCCAAATGGGAGTTCTCCCTTAGTTTTCTTCTGCAGGCAGGTAAGCCATTTTTTCCTTTCTGAAGTGAAAATGAGAAGTGTTCCCAAGTTTTAATAACATTTCTTTCCACTCTTTCATAAATGAACAAAAAGGCATGACGCATAGGTGAATGTTTATTGCAGCAGCTATATTTATTCTTTGATGTTTACCTCTTCCCTCTATTGTGATGGATTCTTTTGTTTGTTTCTCTGTTTAGGCAGGGCCAGGTAGTGTAAATGGGCTGAATATTTGAAGGAGTGGGCCTGGATCCCACCTAAACTAAAAATGAAGTTGAATCAATCTATCTCAGTGTTGTCCTTGGTAAACAACTATAAGTATCCTAAAAAACATTATACGCTTTGGCGTGTCCTCTTACGAGACAGAGCACCACTGCAGAATGTAGTCTGAATGCATCTGCAAATCTGTGTCTGCAGAAAGATGGAGCTAGGTTCTTTCTTCATTGATGGTATAAGAACAGAATCAGCTCTTGATAAACTTGCATATGAATGTAAATGGTTCACAGCAGTACTGTTAGTCTGCCATTTTTTTTCCTGAAGGTGACACTATGGCTTTAAAAAATACATTGGGCTCAAAAGCAGTATTAATCAATTAAGCATGAAAATTTTCATGGGTAAAAACCTTTTGCATGTGGCTGCCAAGATACCCAGCATGCACACCAGTTACAAACATGCACATATTTTCCTGTGTGCAGGACACTATGAATTTTTTATCCAAATGGTAAATATTTATACTGATGGATGCAACACCAACCGAGAAGTCTATAAATAACCATGATGGATTTTTATAAAATTTTACTTAGAAAAATATTTTTCCACTAAGTTTTTAAAGGAGCTGTATTTAAATATTTCTCTACAAAGTTTGCATCACAAATAGATTTTTTTCTTCACTTATGTCTCAGAACTGAGATTGAAACTGGCAACGTGTGAAATGAAGTAACTTTGTTTCATTATCAAAGATTGAATGGGAAAAAAGAATAGTAAAGAAATACTGACTGCATCTGAGATTTTTCAGAAAATAAAAGGTGAGTTGCAAAAAGTATATGTTGAGATATAAATTAATAGCTTTCTTTTGGCCATCTCTAGGTGAAAGCTGCTGTTTTAGATCCAAGAAATGACTTTAATGTGGATCAACTCACAAAAACAGATGTGCAAAATCTTACCCAGGTAATTCTGACATGATGTTGACAGTTACTACTTAGCTAAGACTAGCATTATTTGCTATCTGTTTCTGTAAGTAAAATGTAATTTTATCTTGATATGAACACTTCCAAATTTTTAATGCTGCTTTATTCTCATGGTTCTGTAGCTAAAGACTGGATTATGTGTTCCCTCATGTTAATAAATGCCTTATACTTCATAGTGTTCAGAGAATGGTAGGGAGGGGGCTCTACTGCTGTTGTGAAACCTGTAGCATAGTCACTGTCAGTTCAGACGTTTCCCCTGTGGTGAGAAAAACTCACTTCTCTGTCTCTCTTCTTAGCTCTGTGTTACCAGGCTGCTTGACACCACAAACCCATCCTTGAGCACAATTAAGATGCAAGTTTACTTTGATATGAACTATGCAAACCGAGGTAATTTCAATATAGATGTTTTCATAGTTGATTCTGAGTTTAGGATTTAATATCTCTCTCCGTAGGGCTAATAATGATTCCTGTTAAATGACTGCTGGCAATGAAACAAAATAAAAATCCCTGGAGAAATGTACTATATAGGAGTATGGTGTTTCACTACAGAGATATGTTGTGATTTAACACAGCAGGCAGCCAAACACCACACAGCTGCTTGCTCACCCCCCCCCCCTAGTAGGATGGGGGAGAGAATTGGGAGGGCACAAGTAGGAAAACTCCCGGGTTGAGATGAGATAAAGATCGTTTAATAGAACAGAAAAGGAAAGGAAAATAGTAGTAGTAGTAGTAGTAGTAATAATAATAATAATAATAATGATAATGATGGTAGAATATTCGAATTGTGTATATAAGCAATTGCTTACCACCCACCGATCGATACCCAAGCAGCGATCACTACTTCCTGGACCACGCCTCCCATTTATATACTGAGCATGACATCGTATGGTATGGAATACCCCGTTGGCCAGTTGGGTTAGCTGTCCTGGTTATTCTCCCTCCCAGCTTTTTGTGCACCTGGCAGAGCATGGGAAGCTGAAAAGTCCTTGACTATGGACTACTTAGCAACAACTAAAAATATCAGTATGTTATCAATGTTCTTCTAACCCTAAATCCAAACCACAGCACTAGGAAGAAAATTAACTCTATCCCAGCCAAAACCAGGAGAATATAGTAGGGAAAAAATGTACATTATCTTTGAGAGTACACTCATCTCACCCTGTCTGAGAGATTTACTGAATGTCATGTATTAGACCGCTTGAGAGCAATTATGCTTTCAGGTGCAGTGGCTAGCTGCCTTCATCAAGAAAAACTTGCACTGCACCTGTGTATCTGAAAGAGAACCAGTACCCAGAACTGCAGTCATGTATCTGAAAGAGAACTTGATGTTTTATCAATATCCCTAATTGAGATGAGCAATCTTGAACAATCAGTTACAAGTATGTTTTGGTCTCATCAGTGGTAACTTCATATGGTCTGAGAATGGGAACGTGGAAGAAAAATGAGATGGGTAGAATGTCTCTGCTGTAACTGTAACCTCAGATCTCAGTGGGACAGTGAGGGCTGGCTGGGACACAGAAGACACAGAACAAGAGTAGACAAAAAATTAACATTTCTGTGTGGGGAGGTCATGAAAAAGTTTTCTTGTTAGCATGGATTAAAACCAAAAATTAGCAAAACTAGAAAGCCACTCCAAAGTCTTCTGGACTCAGTAACCTCAGTAAGCTCAAGAAGTCCAGTAAGATTCTGAGATCCTGAATAGTGTTCAGATTTGGATGCCTAACTTAAGGTGTCTATGAAATATGTGTGTGTGTGTTAGGTCCTACTGCAGTCAGAGGAGTCCAGAGAGCCAGAGACTTGCTGCTTAATTTGGCCTGAATAGTTCTCTGGACTCTACTGACTGATGTTAATCATGCTAATTATATTAATGTTTAACTCCACTGTTGTTAATTATAACGGTATGCTACCTTGAACATCTCTTCCCCTTATTTGTGCTTCAGAAACCTTAAGTTGGTGCTCTGATTGTGGAAATTAATTGCACCCTCTGTATAACCCAAATTCCAAATAATTTAGATAGCACTTTCTAACAATCCTTCTTTCCTAGCTGAATTACTCAGTGAGCAGCACCGTGTTCTGGAGGAAAGGCTGGCTCCTGTGGTCAGAGATATCACAGACAGTTGTCCTCGTGTGCAAGAAGAAATGGAGAATGTGTATCGAAAGATCATTAGCTACGTGCTCCTGAGCTCTGGCCTGGGATCCCCAACAGATATTGAGGTTGTCAGGGAGGTAACAGGTCAGTAAACTCCCAGCTGTGAAATTGGGCTTTTCTTATTGAAAAATAAAATTTCACCTTCTCTTTGCTGATCTTTAGGTACAGATGTGGTAAACCACGATGAATGCTTACTACCCAAACTGTCACTGCTCAGCCTTGAAGTCTAAATTTGCCATGGATTTCCTACTTTTTGCAGTTGTTAAGGAGAGGGTATTTTTGCTTGTTTAACGATTTTCTTTTCTGTTCCCTCATATTGAGGGTTTTCTCACCCTTTGTAATGCTTCTAGCTGCCCTGCAGAGTGTATTCCCCCAGACAGAGATGATTGCTTTCACCTCACTCAGTAAGAAGAACAAAGAGGAACAGCTGAAAAATCTTGCCATGCTAGTCACAGGAATTCGGTTGTACAACAAGGAATGCAGGAAAGGAGGAAGCAGCATTGATGACTGTAAGTAGACAACTGCATTTGGGCTGTGTATTCCCAATTAATTCTTCCTGGTCTTCTTCACTGGAGCGGCTCCAATAATATCCCATCTCTCTAGATAAACAGCTTTGACTCAGGGTCTGTAAACCTGAAGGAAAAGTACATATTTGGTATTTAATTATAGGTTTCCATGTAGGCTACTACTTTTTAGCTAAGAAGGAGCCCTATGTGGTTGATGTGGAAGGATTATATGTATTAACTTCATGCACTAATTTACTTCATGATAACTTTTCCCTGATGCCTTGGCATTAAGTGAATGAAATATATAATGTTTGCCTTTAAAAGCACTTCATTAAAATCTTGAAAGGACACTGTCAATCCAATTACAATTTTCTGTTGCATATGTGTAATGAGAAGTGATAAAAGTTGCTGGGGCACTATCTATATTCTCATAATTTAAAGTAACCTCTTCAGATTCTTAACATGTTCTCAAAAATATTTTGCATTTTGAATCCTCGTCAGTGGAAACGTTTTTGTGAATATGCATGTAGTATTGTAGCTCAGCATGGAGACTTCTCTGTAAGAAAGGTCTGCAGCCCTGTTTTAGGGGAAACCAAGAGTTGAAAATTGTGCAGATTGCCTAAAGTCTCTCGGGAAACCCATGTCAGCAGTATCAACTGAACTGCATCTACTATAAAGCAAGTTTTCTCACAGTCCTTGACTTGACTGTGATATTTCCGCACATGTAATTCTGACTATGTGAAATCACTTGACTAGTAAGATACAGCAGCTGAATCTAGTATGCAAACATTTGGAAATGCACGAATATAAGGACAAAATGTAGAAATTTTATTGGAAGTCTGCTTTGCTCAACTACTGCACTGTAATCTTTCGCTAATGATTTAAATAATTCTTTTTATATGTATCTCATATTTATTCTATATAAACAGTGCCAGCCATTCTGAATGAAGCCATTCCATCAGCTACACGGACTGTCGATGAAGGTCTTAATACTTGCCATACGCTAGCCCACCAATACGCAGCTCTCTTGGAATCCATGCAGGAAGACCAACACAGATACACACAGCTTAGTTCTTTTAAATTAAAAGAAGCACTGTTCAATGTGAGACAATATGAGGCCTTCCTTTGCATCCTTCTGGTGAGATACCATCATGTTATATCCTGTGGGTTTTTATTGCAGATGGAATGTATTCAAGTTACCTATTTGTACAGGACAGAAATAAAAGAAAAATGATTCAGAAATAAATGAAATAAAATTGATCTCAATCTATGATAACCTTTATCGTCTGTCATGCTGAACTTTGTACCTAACTTGCTGGGTTTGGCTACTGTCAGGTAAAACACAAAATGAATTAATTTTTTGCTGCAGTGTGACTGTGCTTCCATTTCATTTCTGGAGGTTTCCTTTTTTGGTTTAATTTCATTAACAAAGGACTAAAAAAGTAGGACTTTTTTCTTGTTTGCATATTGATAGTCACTCTGCCCCAAAAGGCATGAGGGAAAAAATCTCCTTGTTCAATCCATAAATCACCTCAGTTTTAGTCTGCAGACATCCCCAGCCATATGGAGTCATCAGAAGTCTTTGAAGAATACAACTTAAGTTCTCAAAACTTGTTTTGTTTATGAAGACTTTTTCATTTGTCTTTTGAGAAACTGCAGGGTTTTATTAGTTTTTCCTGTGTATCATGAAGCTTGGAAAAATATTTCTCTTCTAAATTTTTTTCAGTTCTCTTCATTATAAAAATGTAGAGGTTTTCTATAAAAATTACGAGTATATGTTTGAGAGAAGCACCTGGTTTTATACCTGAACACTTAAGGAAAAATGTATTTTGTGGAAAGTTAGGGTGCATTTCGTTCTTGAAAACAGTTGTCTGAAAACATTTGAATGAAGAGTTCCAAGTAAATACTCATTACTAAATACCTGATTTTTGACTGTCATACTCCTTACCTCAAGTAAATTCTCTTTCCAGTCTGATGCAATTACAAGTGCTCAAGAAGTTGAAAAGATGAATGTGCAGTTTGCAGCAACAATGGAGCAGTTGAAAAACACAGTGCAGAATAGGGTTTCCATAGATACCAAAGAAGTTTTTGTAAGTATTTTGAATGGAAAACCTATTTCTTCTTAATTATAAAAAATTACTAAAGTATTAAAAATACTTTACCAGTGTATTTTTGCATAGTTTATGTTAAGAAAAAGGCTACATTGTTTTCTTTCTATTATAACAGCATCTGTGATTTTTGAAGGGGCAACTAAACTAAAAGACATGATCTCAAGGTAAAAGAAAAGCAAGGTACAAAGAGGGGGAGAAAGAATTAAATGGTATTTTACTGTAAGTGTCTTGAGTAATTTGTCAGTATTTGTAGATTTACAGTGATATTTTCCTGGTTTGTGTAAATATTCTCCTGTTCCTTGCAGAAATAGTAAGAACACAATGATGACAGATAACAGCACATCAGAGTGTGATTCTCTTAAAGTCCTTTCAGATAGCAATTCCTGTAATTGCAGTATGACTCCTTGATACCATTTTTCTAAAGAAATCAAGTTTCTGTGATGGGGGTTTCAGCCTCTTTGCCCCTCCCAATAGCTTCTGACCCTGTTGGCCAGTTTCAGTCAAATTTGTCAGAGTCCAGAGATCTCAAAATATGTCATTTTCTGCAAGCTTTGTGAAAAACAAGCAACTAGAGAAACACAATTAGAGCCCTCCTAAGATCAAGTCTGAAATGGGAATGCCACAATTACCTGCTGGTTGTGTGCTGTCTGGCCAGTGAGCAGCCACGTACCTCTGCACGATCGATGTTCTGTACGGTTTCACCCTTAGCTGGGAGCTACAGGACGTGGGAGGGAGGTGTTGGAGAAAGAGGGAATGAGTGATGCAAACCGCAGGTATTGTGAAGGAGAGTGCTCGATGACCCTGAAAACCTGGGATTATTATGATGGCATAGTGTAAAGGAAATGGGAGAGAAATATGTCAGAAACCAGCTTCATTTAATTTGCTTTTCAAGGAAGAGCTCATTATTTTGTGTGATACATCTATCATTTTAATTCCGTGTAGTTAGCTGTTGAACTAGCATGCAGTTGATACATATGTTAGGTTATATTTCATCCTTCTAAACAAATACTTGGAAATCAAAATAAAGTTTACTGTGGAGAAAGGAGGAAGAAAGATCATGCCCCATCACCTACTCAGAGTATTTTTTACACTTCCCGTAAGGGCATCTGAGCTGGAAACTCATGGGAACAGCACTTTAACTGAGGTACATCTCAGATGTGATCTGATGCTTCGGTTTTATGTGTGCTTGTGATTTTATAAGCCAGATGTTCTCATTTGGAGAACATTTTCCCCTCTTGTCCAGCTGCTCAAAGCAGTTTTTTCTCCTGTATCTTTGTGAGGCTTAAGTGACTGATATACGTTACCCTTTTCCCTAGAAGCTGTCTGCTGTTGTCTGCTTCCTTCCTAGATTTTCTTCTCTCTTCGGGTTGGTTAGTTGTTTTTCTTCTCTGCTGAAGACAGAATATGTCTTTTGACATATTTGATTTCAGGTCTTTTGCAGATAGAGATTTCTCTATTAACACACCATTAAATAGTTCTTCTTGTCTTCATCTAGTTGCTGAGAAACTGGATCCTCTACAAACGTAGAGAAGCAGGGCATTCTGCCTTTTAAAAACCATAGGATAAGGCCTGTATTTGTAGTAAACATTTGTTTTAGGAAACATAGTAGATTTCATTAATATTCTTTGTTTATTCTAGTAAGATTGATTTTGATCTTGCTGCCCTTCCTTTAGTTTCTCCCATTTTTGTAACCGTAACATTTCCACAGCATTAATAGTGCAGGTGAATTCCAGAGCTGACTCTGTTGGCTATTCTTATAATGTTGTTAACATGCATAAAATATAATGTTGTTAGCATGCATTTCAGATTTGTTGATTCTCTTCTCATAAATGCTCTGTGTGTTTAGATGTAACAGGGCACATTTTATGTCAGTGTCATTGAAATCAGCATTTATACTCAAAGCTCGTAGGCTTTTTCTGTATGTGTGTACACCTGTATGTCAGCATTGCTGCTGGGAATGGCAGCTTCCAGTTTTGTCCTGAACCCCGTACCACTCTGAAGAGGCTTGCATGCCATTAATTTGACACGCGTGATGGCTTGGGGGCTGTGGTACTAAGTCACTCTGGAAGCAGGGTAGACAAAATAACAAAGCTTGATAGTTTGTACGTATAGATGTGGTTTTACTTCATTTGGTAGGTAACCAGGTGCATTTCTTCTGGTCCTTCTTATTCCTGTACACCTTATTTTCAGTTATAAAACTGTATTGTCAGTGAAGCGCTCAATTCCAAGCATGGTCTCAGAGTAACATATTTGGGAAAGGCTTTGGAGTAAAATGTAGGAAAGTACCATTCTGGTCTATGGGCATACATGCTGGATGTATGTGCTTTGGGTGTACGTGATGGGAGCTCCTCTTACAATGCCTAGGAGTTCCCCTGGAATTTCTGGATGATGAAGGCCTTGGAGATCAGCCCTGCTTTGATGATAGCAGGGACTGTTGTGCACAGTACTTGGGTTATGCTGCAGACATAAACCAAATCTGGATTTCAGATCATTTTCTTTATTTTCTAGCCTCTCTTTGTTGCACTTTCTAACCTCTGGACCGGCTTTCAGGATGAGAGACTACTGCTAAGCTTCCTCACAAATATGACTAACAGTCTCCAACAGTTCTCGGAAATCCAATCACAGCTTTTTCCTGAGGAAGTGCTAACGTCTCTTCTGGAAGGAGTGACTGTGAAAAGTGATGAGGAAAGGATAAGAGAAACCATGGGTACTGAAAATTATTAGTTTTCTGTTTTCCTTCATTTTCCAAGATCTTGTGGTTTGAATTTTATTTACAGAAGGTGCTACACATTGATTTTTTAATAATCAGAATTTGCGCAGTAAATTAAAATGAGTCTTGTAGTGTGTGGATTTATTTTTCATGTAGTGTAGTTTGGGCTTTTGTTTTTATATATAAAATTAATATATAGCTACTAGATACAAACATACCTTACAAAAATGGCAGAATGATCAGAGAATAATATTTCTACATTTTTTTGACATTTCTTAAGTTTGTTTATGTCTTTTTATACCTTTCAGAATGTCTGAAATGGAAGGGGAAATAAAAAAGCTAATGCAACGGAGCTTTGGTTACCAGAAGTATTTGTTTGTAAGATGGTATCCCTAGTAACCAAGTTGTACTCCAGGGGTTTTTTAGTGCGTGAGTGGGTGAAAACAAAATAGAAGAATAAGGTATTACCTGTCATTCCCTGTTTCCAATGAAAACTAATGCTACTAAAGAAGGCTCCTGCAGGACTGAGTTTTCAGTAGGATCTCTCTTAAGGCAGGGTCAAAGTTTGGCTTTTGGGATCTTGGCACTGCAGGTCATCCTGTGAAGACCGCAGTAATCCGGTTATCCTGTAACATTATTATATTTTAAACACGTTTTGTTAGTGAAATCCTTCCTTTGTTAAACCTTTTCTTAGGAACCAGAGTGGATGTTTCTGATTTCAAGAACCAAGAATGGCTTTTTCCAGAGACTACTGATAATTTTGACCAGTTGCTAATCCAGTACCATGGTTTCTGTGCACATGCAATTGGTGTGAAAGGCCTCACCCTCCCAGGTATGCTTTGTAGTTAGGTCTTTTCCATACTTTATATGTACACAAGTACTAGTGAAAATGTAAAGACATGTTCTGAATGCATCCTCTTATGCCAAAGCTGGAGTACTGTATTTTCATGTTTGTAATTTTCACCCCAGATAAATTATGTCTCCTGTTAAAGTATAATTCTTTTAAAAATACACAAATAAACTGCCCTAAATAGAAGGTAGGAGGGCTTCAAGAGAAAGTAGGCACGAGAAAGCAGAGGCAGAAACAAGATGGGATGGATAAATATTTCCTCCTGCTATATGTGCATCTGTATAACCTACACTGCACCTGAATGCAGGTTTGTTTATTGTTGTTAATGTGTTTTAATACAGGCGTAGGAAAATGGTCATTCCTTCTATTTTGTGTATCTGTCCGTTGCAAATAGACCCATTCATGCCTACATCATATGTATTTTTAAACAGTGGATATAAAGTACCAAAAATCTTCTCTGAAAAGAATGCAAAAGTGCAGTTAATTAAGTCAACTAACCATAGGATATCTTTTTTTTATCTTCTAGGGTCATTTGTCTTGAAAGCAAGCCTTATTTCAGCTACCTCATCAGTTCATGTTTTCTGTCTCCCTATCCTTTATAGAACTTATCCATATAGAACTTTTTTAAACCTACAGGAGGTTGGGAGGAAAATACTGCCATTTCTTGGCAGTATTAAAAAATAGATATTTTAACGGCAATCTAAATTAGTTACACCTATGTAGTATTGCATATGAGAACAGCTGTCCTGGGTTGGACTGAAGGTCTCTCTAGCCCTGTATCTGATTTCTGGATGCCGTCAGTCACGAACACTTGAAGATTATGAGAAATCAAGTAGGAATGATCCTTCCGTAATTATATCCTTCCCTGTTCTAGCAGTCAGTGGTTACAGGATTTCCTCAGATAAATGTTGTGCCTGTACCTTTCTGTTGAATAATCCTTGATAGAGGTTTTTCATTTATCTAATTGCTTTTTGAATCCATTTAGAGTTTGCCATGGGATATTCTTATTGTCAAAGAGTCCTACAATTATAGTTATATATACTACTGGAAAGGTACCTCTTTTTGAGATGGTTTTAAGCTCTGGCTTGATAATTTCATCAAAGACCTGATAGTTTTTCTGTTAGGAAAATTAGCAAATAGTAATTTTATATTGCACGCAATTCATGGTTTTATAACCCTGTATCATATTATTTCTCTTCAGTTGCTTCTTTTTAATGCTGAAGAGGCCTCTTTCTTTAATCCCTCCTTCTGTGAAATGTATTCCAAGCCTCTAACCACTCCCAACTCCCTTCATTTTACTTTTTCTTACTCTGTTGTATTGGAACAAAATGTAGTATTACAAATGTAGCATGTAGGTTGTTTTAATGTTTTTTTTTTCACCCCGTCTGTTTGCATCCTAATAATTCCTGACGTTCTTTTTGCTTTTCTGATTGCCACCGAGTAGTGCCATTTAGTATTTTCAAGGCACTATCTGTGATGATTCCAGGTCTTTCCTGGGCAATGACAGCTGAAGCAGAGCCTGCCACTGTCCTTGAGCTCAATTTGTGGTTTCCTATATAAGTTATTTGGCCTTTATTGACATTTTCTCTGTTACTGTCCAGCTTATCAGCTGCTTCTTCAGTTAATTTCAGTGTTATGCCCTTTGGTATAAATGGACTGCTGATCTGCAATCAAATATTTGCTGGAGATTATAGGGGAAACATCTGTGGGTATGGGCAATGTTTTCTTATGCCTTTGCTATAGGTGTGTTATCTGTTGTTTTTTTGACAGACATGCACTAAGGCATGCTGGATGTGAACTGATCAAAAACAGTTGTACTGACTTAACAAAATAGACTGTTCTATATTTAAAAATCTTACTTTCAGGGATTTATTCTGATTTCAGAAAAAAAGGAAGTGAAACTGACTTGAGGGAAGCACAAAATCTTGATTACAAATGTCTTTTGTATTGGATAGCATACTGTTCGCTATTTTATTTTGTGGGGTTTGTTTTGGTTTTTTTTAGGAAATCCTGCTATTGGAATTTTGAAGCACAGGGAGAGATGTTATGTTTTCAGTTCCAAAGAAGCTGCATACATCTTTGCTCAAGATCCAGATAAGTTCATTCAACTGAATGTAGAAAAAGCAAAAGAACATGCAGAGCTAATTCAACTGCTCGAGCTTTGTCATCAGTTTGAGTACCTTGCTCCGTATGCACAGGTACACATTGCCCATGCCTCTTGCTGAACAGCTGTTGGGTCACTAGTTGGTCTGTCCTTTCTAGAACATAAAGACAACAGATGATACCCATTTTTAGAAAAGAAGTATAATCATCTGCCTATCATACAGAATGTCTGAAGGTCCGTCTTTTCCAGGTCTTCAGGGTGTTGATAAGAAAAGTTTTCCCTTAATGTTGTTCTCACCTTATCTCCTCATAGGAGAATATGTAGAGCCAAAGGATTGTGGCAGCGATAAAAGCTGTTTGTCCTTAGCCTAGGAAGATCCTGTGTCTGATGTTTCTTTCCCTCATTTTTGCAAAAGTAGCTTAAAGGGACAGTAAATAAATGCAACAGAAGATAAGCCAGATACCATATTAACTGGAGCTTTAGCTCAGCAGTTCATCAGTATGTTCATCAGGATGAGGGTGTAGTGATATCTGGGGACATATATTACAAAATGAAAGGGAACTCATTAATAATGAACGCAACAGTGCTACCTTGTGAAATCCAAAGACTTGATTTGGATTCATAGACATTCTCTGTGATACATTGTGAATTCTAGGTCCCTAGCAATGCAAAGTATGTAGTCTTGAACTGGCCCTTGGTGAGAAAGATATGGTTTATATCCCGGCTCTGGCAGAGATGTAAGCACTTCTACTAATTATGATTTGTGATTTTTAGTCCATTCATAAAGATAAACTGAGGTGCCTGCATCATAAAATACTGGTGGTGGTGGTAGTATCCCCTTTTATCAAAATCCAATGATTAAAGCACTCACCTGGGATGTGGGAGTCTGAAATTCAGCTGTGGCCTCTGCCTAAAGAGTTTTCTGTCAGAAATTAAATCCATCGAATACTTAATGGTTTCTTCTTTTTTAGCAGGGGCAGGGGGAACAAAAATATTTTTAATGTAAAAATCATTATCCACTTGCGGTTTGCAGGTTTTTATTTGCTTTTAAAAAGTAGCATATCCATATGCTGTTTCTCTTAGACGCCTGCATTCTCATTAATGCCTTGCTTGGTTTGGGTTTTTTTTTTCATCCAGGTCAGAAATGCAGACAAATGTTTGATGAAACCAACCACAAAATGTGACAGTAGTACTCAAACTGATACTCATATTTTGCCTCCAACTATTGTGACGTCCTATGAATGGAATGAATGGGAACTGAGAAGAAAAGCTATAAAATTGGTTTGTATTGTTATTACCAGATTTTCATTGTTGGATAACAAAGTACAGAATAAATTATTGTAAACTTTTGTTCCTTGCAACATAAATTTAACATTCCGTTAATGCACACTTCCATTACAACGGGCTCAATATTTTTTTCCAGGTATTTTCTCTCTGTATTTCTAGATTTTCTTATTCTCCCACTTTTTCAATATTTTTCCCCAATTTTTTGAGCAGTGCTTCCACTGCCATGTCCATTTAGTCCAAATTTTTCATTTGCGTTCTTTAAGTAGTAAGAGTTTGTTGATTAGCATTGAATTTTTAAGTTGTTTCTCCACACTGAAATTTAACAGTTTGAAGATATTGCTATATACTTTCTTTGTAAAAAAAAAACGTTGCAGAAAGGTTTGGGTCAGGCAAAACTTTATTGCAAGTTGAGCAATTTATATTAATATTTATCACCGTCAAGTAAGAAGAGGAAAAATGTGGTAACTGGCATACAGAATGGTTAGGAATACCTTTGGATGTGTTTGACACTGCAGAAGCTTTCTTTGAGCTAACTTATCCATCCTTGAAAGGTAGCAAAGCATGAGGCTTTCCTTTTTTTTTTTTTGCATAATGAAATATTTTTCATTTTATCCTGATTCTTCATGTTTGCTAAAACCAATTCTGCTTTTTTTTGGGGAAAAAAAAAAAAAAATTCCCTTTTTCATGTAGGACCAATCCGGAGAGGTAAGAAAGAGCAAGTAGGTTTTGTGTTGGATATATAATCCAGAGGAAATGTTTGTTATACTATCATGATGATTTTCTGATGGATTGGATATCACAGCCTGTCCACAGAAGGTTAGCCACATACATAAAAGCTTTTAAAGTAACAGTATATATTTAAAAAGCTTCCTTCTATGGTTTGCCAGCAGTTGTCAAGGTATAGCACCTGATTTTCACAATTCAGTCAAAATGAACTTGTGAGTACAGGGAATATTGCAGTTACCAATATCAACTGTACACAGAATACTGCAAGGGTGATTTTTTTTTTCTGTGAACAGATGCACTATGGAGGCCTGTGGTCTGCTGTGCAGCCTATTTCCTTTCTGTTGTTCTTTTTGCCATGAAAACCCCAACATTATAAAAGGAAACCAGAATTTTGGACTGAGAAGTCTTGCCAGTGTTAACTGGCTTTCAAAGGATTCTAATTAATAGTTGTTACTGAGGTATATAAAGAAGCCAATTAGGTTTACAAGAGGCCTAACTAAAAGCCTCCTTTGCTTCTGTAATGGACAAAAGTACATAAATAAATGTAAAAGATGTGGTCAGTAGTTTATCTTTAGCATAAGCAAAGGTGGATGTTTTCCAATAGCTAAGCATGAAGACTGTTCACAAGCAAATTTGTAGCTTGTTAGTTTGAAATATTTAGAGAAAGTACTTTAAAGTACTAAGGGTGTTTTAGCCTCAGCTGTCCATATGGGAGATTAGTGATGCTGAGTTGAAACAAAAAATGCCAGATGCATGCAAAAGTGTTTTGTCTACAGTGACTATGCTGAATTTGTAATATGGAGGTGATACAGCATTTAGAATCAAAGCGCTAAAATAACAGAAATAGCTTCCCAATGCATCTGTGAATTTGATACTTTTAGGGGAGCATCGGACATATTTGCGGGTTTTCTTAGAAGTTGAGCTCAGATGCCTTGGGGTTTTTTTCTGTAGTTCATACTTAGCCAGAAAACTTGCAGTGATAGGAAGTGTTAAAATAAGAGTTTGTTAGAACACCTGTTTGATGTTAGAAGTAAAATTTTCAGCTCATATTTGTTTCTCTGTGCAAGCATAGTTCCTTACAATAGCATACATTCAGTTTTCAAGAGGGATCAACTGAACAGAGAAACAGTATCTCATGCGTGCTCCTGTTTTAATTGTCATTAAAACCCTCAGAAAAAAAGACTAAAATACTGTCTTTCTTTCCATGCCATCTCTTCTGTACATTCCTTATTGTTCTTTTCTGTATTTTCCTTGATGACCCTGTGCATAAGATTCAGTTCTAAATTAAGATATCAAAATGTGTCTACAACTTCCATTCCAGTTGATAGAGACCTAGCTAGTGGAGTCTGGAGAGTATTTTGACTCATGCACACCGAATTTGGCCCACTTAATCACTCTCCAGCTTCCACTGACTCCAGTCTCCGCTGACTGGACTGGGCTCCAGGGACTTTCTCACTTACATGTAGGGTCTGGATCCCACCACATGAGACTGGATTTTGTATATTTTGATGACAACATTACGTCATATGATTTACAGAGTTTTACATCATTGCTGACATAGAAGGCTCACTGGAATAAGGAACATTTTGTTGTTTCAAGTGCTGACTTTGTAATATTAACACTTTGTGAGAAGCGGTTTTGTTATATCTACAGCAGTTTCTGTGATTAAACAGAGCTTTAATCATAAATTACCTTACCTTTTGCCCCTTGCCAAGGGGTTAATAAGCAATGTCGTGAAAGAAGGCATTTTTTCCCTTTTATCCATTACTTTGTAACACCAACACCTAAACCTCATCACATTTGGTTTGAAACCAGACAAAGGCTTGGTTTCCACAATATTTGGGATCCTCAAGCTTGTTATAGGTTTCAGATGCCCAAAGAATTTATCTGCCTGCCATCCCATTCAGTGTGCTTTCAGACTGATTGAAATTAATTTGAAGCACTGCAAGAGCTTAACATGAAAACAACATTTTATTCCAACAAAACAAAGGCTCCAGTATTTAACAAAATTTGAAGTACAGTGACCAAAGGAAAACACGAAAGCAGTAAGAGGCCGATTTAAAATTGTGTGGGCTAGATACAGTGCTGTTCACACATCCTGTTAGTTCAGGAGTTGTCAAACCACAGTTGCAACTGTGTATTGACAGTAGGGTGAAGTGGGCCATGTTCCAGGTTTGTGAAGCCCATCAATGTAAAATACACAAACACACGTAAGTATACGCTAGTGCTAAAATGTTCAAACAAAATTTTGCTTAATCTGATTCTTCTTGTGTCTTTAGGCTAATTTGCGCCGCAAATTAACTCATGCCATGCAGACTGATCTCAGTCATATGAGAAGAGAGAACTCCACCCAAGTGTACTTGCCGAAAGATGTTAGCACCCAGACTAAGCGTGACAACTCAAGCAATGTACCCAGGCCACAGATTTTCTTGGAAGGTCTCCGAGGAGGATCATCTCATACTACTCGTATGGTCAAAGTAGACTTAACAAGAGCAGTAGATGAAACCTAAATGAAGATGAGAAACCTGAAGATGTATCTTGAGTGTATATATAAAAAATCCTGCATATATCTGAATTAAGATACAAAAGATTTTACTGTGTCTGTTGATTCCAGGAGCAGTTGATTTATTTCATTTACCTTATCTGTTGGGGCTGCTGACTGGCATTAGGTGATAGAAATTACAAGCCTGAAACACCCAGATTTTAAACAGCAATTTAAGATCAAGATGTTCCCAAAGACTTTAACTTAAACTAACATTTAAATGTGTAGTGTGTGTTCTGGGATTTTCTTGAGGTTTTAATACAACGATTGCTTGCTGAAACACTGTCTTTGGTACATGAAAAGGATAATGTAAGACAAATAGCTTTTATGAGATACAGGGCCACTGCTGCAGCTCCTACGGAGGCATAATTCCCATTGGTGTGAAACAAAACGGATCCCAAGAGAGTCACCCAAATGTCACAGCTCCACCCTTAGAGCAGAATCATCAGGAAGGTAAAACCAGCAAAATGTGGTCAGTCTCGGTCCTTGGGCCTGTCCGTCTGTGCTGTCGTTATCCCAAGTGCCTTTGCAGGGTAATAGGTGTTACAAGTGTAGGCCAAGGCAGGGAGGTCGAGAGGAGGGAATCCAGCTTGGATGGCTCCGGCAGCCTTTTAGATCTCTAGTAATTTCTGTATTCACTGGCTAAACAGCGTGCTGGTGAGCACATTGGAAACCATAGGAACTTGACTTCGGGGCACCTTTTTGAAAGCTCTGTTTGAAAGCTGACTTGTTTGAAAAACTAAAGCACAACAGGAAAAGGTTTTTAGCTTTATTTCATTGTGGCAGTGAAATATGTGCCAGGTCTGATCAACCACAACTGCAGCTAGTATTTCTGTTTGTGAAAATCTGAATTGTTTGAGCTTTAAGATGAAACATCTTCTCAAATGGAAGCAGGGGGTACTTTAAAAGACAGATACTTTTCACAACAACAAAGATCTCCACAAATTATTATTGGCAAAAAGTCCAGGTGTGCAACCGTGATTGCCATAGGGTGTACTAAGGTTTCGAAGTCTCTTTTTTGGTCAGGTGCAGCGTGGGTCATTGTTACACAAGCTTGTGACAATGAAGCTCGAAGATTCAAGCTGCTGGCTGATTTTCCAGTGGCATTGTGCAGGATAGCATTCTCTTTTTGTTTAACTGTCTCCAAGGTATCTGGCTTCACTTTTAAAGTTATACAGCTGGGACAAATCCGCAAGGCATTATTAAAAAAAAAGGAGCAGGAGGGGAGCACACAAAAAACTTAAATGGTTTCCACTAGGTGGTTTTCTCTTTTGTGAAAAGAAACTAATCAGTAGCAGCTAAATGTGCTGATCCTCCATGTTTTTCGATGATGAGCTGGCACCGATTTTTAGATTTATTAATAAAAACATGAGTGCTATTACCGGCTGCAGCTTTTTTCTTATTCAAAGAAAATACCCTGTTGCTGCTTCATTGAATACTTTTTGTTATTTTGATCTCCATGTATTTTTATCATCATTTGCTTTGAACCTTTTATGTAAAAGTTACAACTTTTGACCAACCAACTGGTATTTTAAGAATATGTAAATACATTTATTTAAAAGAAAACTGGTAAGTGAAAATCCCTTTTATCCCACTTACTCTTTTCTTTTTCATTTGTAGTACTACTACTGTAGTATTCTAAAATACTGGGGAATGCAATTGTAATTATTTCAGTTTTGGCACGGCAGAAACATGTCAGTATGTAAGAGCTTACTACTGGCGATGAGCCGTGCATGTGTGAGATTCCTGGGTGTTTACTACCAACAAAATAGTTCAGGAAAAAAGGTTACTTTTCAAAATGGCTTTATTCATGTGAAAGGGGAGACAACGTTCAGTCGATGCCCACTTGGACTGGAGTTTTTCTTTACTGGGATCTCGTTCTTCTGTTCTGCCGGCGCGCTGGTGAGGGTGCTCATGACGGCAAGAGCAGGCAGCACAGAGCCAGCCCGGTGGCGAGGTAACACAGCGCAACGCTCGCCACGGGCAGGCTTTAAGGCTATTCCAAGGGTAGCTCATGGTAGCAGCTGGCATCCTGCACATTTACAGCTGGGTTTGGGGCTTTTTCCTTTGTAGGTGTTGCCGTTCGGGGAGCACCAGACAGGTGCATAGACAGGAGGAGAGATGCAGATTGCAGCTGTTTGACTTGAACTCCTTACGCTTTACTCAGCAATTGGCATGCACCACCGCAGTCCGCAGAGTCACCGGGCGCTTTTATGACTCCCTGGTGCTGCACAGGGCAACGCATCGCTCCGTTTTCAAACCCCGAAAGCCTCCGAAGCGAGGCATTTGACACGGCCTCTGCCCTCACCGCGCCGCCTGTGCTGGCCGGGGCCGTTCCGCGCGGGCAGCCGGGGTGACGGTCCCC
>NW_009189550.1:0-6212 GCF_000690835.1 Fulmarus glacialis
TCGGTGGCTACGCAGGGCTGCAGTGCATCATGCGGTGCAGACCCTTGTTTGGATACCGAGATCCTTGTTTGGATACTGAGTACTTTTTGTGCCATCTGGCCAGTGAGTACGTGGAACCATATTGATAACACATTTTAAAAGCCACTGACAGACATACTGATACTACGCAATATTTAATACGCAGTAGAATTTCTGCAGAATTTACATCTAAATTCTAAATTACAACTCTCTTTTTTGGTTTGGTCTGGCTACCTCAAAATTGAGGAAATTCTGTATCACACAGAGATGTTAAATGTGAGGTGGTTTTCCATGACAGCATCCCTTATTACTGGCAGTTGAAGAAGAATATCTTTAAATTATATTTATCTCATTTACAAGAAAATTCCCCTGCCTTTGCAGCTTTGCAGCTACAACCACATGGAGGACTGCAATTTGGGGAGCAGAAAGATGCCCTAAACTTAATTTTAATCAAGACCAGGTAAGAACCACACCTTGACATCACACATTTTGCTTTAGATTCACTTTAAATTTTACGCAAGAGGAAATAAGATATACTGTACTTGAGGAGAAGGAAACATATGATATCTACCATCCATCTGTGTGATACACTAGACCCCTTCTTTAATCCTCCTCCAACTAGATTTCACTGCTGAGACTGAAGAATTAATCACCAGTCTGTGTTGCTGTACGAGGGATTTGGGTTAAGTTCTAGATCTCTTAATTTCCGTACAGATAACAATACAACACAATACAAATTTCCCATGTAATAGAAAACTCGCATTTGTGTAGCCTTGATCCTGAAGAACCTCAGGATCACATAAACTATAATAGAATCACTTTCTCTCCCATTAAATTATTACAATAGGATGATATCTTACAAATATATGGCTCCTATATTTCTGAATGTTGAAGTGCTTCAGAAACTTAACCTACTAGTATGTATTCTGGATATATGGGATCATTTTACCAGCCAGATTGATTCAACCATTCTCTGACATGTTTAATGTTACGCAACTGAATATTTAAGACAAGGAATTGAGAAGTAACACCTAGCAGAAAGAAACTCTAGCAAGAATATTAGGGAAATCTAATTCAGATCTGTAATAATGACTATTAATCAAATTTTTTCCAGTGGACCCCTGCTAAAGTCACAGCACATGTGACATGGTGCTGAGGGTTGTGTAGCTAATTAGGGAGCTGCGTATCATTCCTCCTCCTCCTTTGTTATAATTGGGGAGGGTATGCATTGAGAAAGACATGGGAATGAAGCAGGAAAATGGTCAGTCTTCACAGTGAGAGCAGGTGACTGTCAGCCTGGAGAATCATGTTTCCACTTCTGTTGCAGAATTCCCGTAGGATGCTTGGCAGCTCCCTTCAACCAAACCTTCTTCTGTATTTGCAAATTATATGTGCCATCTTCTGCATGCAATATCTACGTTAGTGCTGATGTTTCCTAACTTCTGTATCCTTAACATTATGTATTCTTAGATTTCTTTTTTTATCATAATTTTTAACAAAAACAATCTCCAGATCTCTGAAAACCAGAATTTCCATCATACTGGTTTTGGTCAATTAACAGTTCTACCAAACTTCAACTGCTCAGTACACATTTCATGCTGGCATAAGTGAGCAACAGGGACAAGAGTACCAGCAGGGGAGCGAGACAAAAGAACAAGATGTGGTCAGGGGAAGGGGAAGAAAGAAAGGAGTCAGGCGAGGATGAGAGATTGGTGCAAACAAGCAGAGAATCAGTTCTGAAATGGGGGACTTGGGGGAGGAGTGCTCCGCTGAGCACTGCAGCCTTTCTAAAGACTCACCTTACTTTTGTTGCTGGCTAAAATCCACAGGAAAAGTGCATGTCTCATCCCCATCTCAGAGCTGGCCCATGCCCGGAGCGAGAGCCTGCTGTTTCTATTCATTACTACATTAACTCAACAAGCAGAGATCTCTGCACTGAACGTAAAAGTTCAGCCCTTTTATGAACCGTGTTGAAATCAAAAGACTCGGTATGGTAGGATTACTGCTTCTTTCAGAGCCAAGACAAACAGAATACATGGCTTTAATGAAATCCAGTAACTCTCGGTTCACCAAGTATTGCCACCCTCATCTTAGAGAAGGAGTCCAAATTCCTGTTACTGGCTCAGGGGACCACACAGAGAGGAAGGTCTGCAGCAGGGTCAGAGCAGTTCTGAATACCTTTACTTCTAGGTAACTCGTATAGTTTTAGTTACATGTTAATCTTGCTAATTCATGTCTGTGTTCATTAGTCCACAGTCCTGAGCTGTCTCAAGTCTCGCAGGGCAAAAAAAGAGCAATCAGAGCTCTCTTCCCAAGAGTTTCTTGGCATTTTTTAGCATAGGAACTTAATAGTCAGGGGCAGGCTGTCAGGAGTGATGAGTATCCACCAAATTTACTGACTCCAGGAAGAGTCACTGTTCTCAGCACCTTTTTAAATATCAGGGTTGCCTAAATCAGACTGTCCTCTGGTTTTGTCTTGCTGCCTCTCAGTATCCCTTTCCTCTGTAGGTGGATGGATTACACATTAAGGTTTCAGTAATGAAGTCTTCATTGATTTATGGTCCTATTACACTGGGTTGTTTATTTTAACTGATTGGATTGTGGGTTTCCTAAGCCATTAACACAAATAGTGATGACATAAGATATCCTCTGACTTTCCATGCGCTTTATCCAGGGACTCAGGCGAACAAAGAACTTGAGGGGACATGAAAGAACAACCTTTAAAATGTGCAAATTAGAGCTGGGTGATATTGCCAAATATTTTACCTGTGTATTTACTCCTGATATTTTAACACTAAAATTCTGACTGTGTTGGTGCCCCATTGTTCCCTTTCCTCCAGTGCACTAGTGAGGGAATTGGATGACTTGTGTGTTTGCTGAAACAGTGGATAAAACCCTAGTCCCATTACAAATTCTAACATGTTTCCATTAACTTTAGTAGCACCACCGAATAATACAGAATACTGCAGAAGAACGCAGCTCCAATTTATAATAGCAAGACAACACAGAAAAAACAACCCTAAAGTTGCTGTTGTCTTGCAAGATGGCAACTTGCCTGTTGAAAAGAAACAGCTCAGATTTTGACTAATTAGCTTGAGATTTTCAAAGTCATCAAAGATATTTGGACATTGAAATCTATTAGAATAAGTTGTTTAAATTAATACTCATACCAAACTGTGTGTGGATGAATTGCCAACAAATTCATTCATAAAAAATATTCAGTAGATCTTTTTGAACTGTAAGTACAAATGAGAAAATTACAACTTGTGCCTGATCTAAAAAAGATGAATAGAGTAATTTCTTTAATGCAAATTACTTACCCAGCTCTGGTTAAAATAAACACATTAGTTATTTTTATTGAAAGATATGTTTGACGGTTCAAGAACAAACCATAAGCAAAGAGAGGAGAGAAGTAAAATTCCTCTTGCTAAATATTTTCTATTCCTGCCAGCACTTACAAATGTTAGATACATCTATACGCGCACAGACTAATGAAGATGCATTCATGGTATACGGGTGGAATGAAAGCAGAGAGAAGTTCCCAGAGGCTCAAGTTAGATTACAAAATCACCAACCTCCTGCAGGATTTAAAGTTAGAGCCAAATTGATACCTATTAACAACAGCCTGTAACTGCCTTTCACGGCTTGCAGCTGGACAAAGGCTAAAGTAGCAAAAAACATCACGTAAAATATCAAGCATGGCTGTGCTTTTTGGCCAGAGCCCCTCATCTTAGCCTTACTTCAGCAAAGCCTGCTGTCTTTCCCACCCAACTAGGAGTATCACAGGGCTGAGTTCAGATGTATTTAATCAGCTCCTGGCTGGTAGTTCCTCTCTGAGCTTTTTCTGGGAATTAATCCCTGAAACACCAGGGCTTTGGTTAGCTTGGCTGAAGCTCCTCATAGATAAACAGAAGGAGGATGGAGAAAGCCAGGAATAAAAAAATACCCCAGTGCATAGTCATTGATACATTACAGGCAGCAAGTGATTAGTTAGTGACATTGGGTTTAGAGGACAACAGCTTTATCCCAAGATCCTTCTGACTGGCAGCTCAGGTTATTTTGCTGACCCATGATTAAGCAGAGAAGGAGTTCCTGTCTCCTTGTCCTACTACTGGGAACACACCAAGACAAGCTGTTATTTACTCAAGACAAGATTATAAAATTGCAACTGAGCCACAGTAACAGGTAATCTCATTTTGTCAGGGAAGTCTCCTGGGATGTTTTCCACAAGATTTGAAGACCCAACAGAGGTGGGATTTTTCCTGTCCTGAAGGACAGCAGCTATCACTGCAGTTCCCCTTTTAGCGCTGGCTTAAAACGAAGACTTCCCACAAAGTCAGTCTTTTGTGTAGCTTTGGGCGTTCATGTCTTTTGCCCATAGGCAAGTATTTCTCCAAATGAGACATGCAAACTTCTGAGAGTGTTTGCTGTGAGTCTAAGCATTAATGCTGAAAAAAGAAGGATGCCCAGAAAGAAATCAAACTGCATTAATTTGTGCAGCGTGATATTTACTAGTAAATATTTTATCTGGGGAAAGAAATACAAAGCAGTTACTCCACTCACAAAGAGAATAAATGCAAAATTAACTCCTGCAAGACAACGCATAACACGATTTCTACCAATACTCCTATTAAATTAATTGTTGAGTATAGTCTCACAAAACTGTGTGACTGCTTAGGAAAAAAAAAAACAAACCAAAACTGCATGTTTTTAAAGAAAAGCTATTGCTGCACTTGGCTAACAAACTTACAGACCTGGTTTTTTTTAGAGAGACCAAGGAATGGGATGTCCAGTTCCAGGGTTTTTTAGTTTGTTTGGTTGGTTGGTTTAAAATAGCCTGTTTCTAAATAGGGAAGCAGGATTTGATGTGTTCAAAAAACATATCCTTCTTTTTTCTCGTACCCTTAATAAATTTGCTCACACAAATAGCAGCAGTCAGAAGCCTAACTGTCTGTGTAATGCGACTTGCATCTGCAAGTAAGATTTCTCACTCTCTGCACACTCAAACCTTATTGAAGAGAAATCCTGGTGCAAAATTAATACCAGCTAAAATCAAGACTAGGTTAGGAGCTGAGCAGCATTAGTCCTCACTCTCTTCTGAGAGCTCTAGAAACTATTGGGCTGCTAATAACTGTATTAATGCTTAAATCAGAGACTCCCCTCCTGATGTTCTGCCGCCAGCGAGGTAGAGGTGCGTCTCAGACCCAACTGCTGGGCACAGCCGCTCACCGCTGGCATTATGGATTTGCCAGCTGGATATCTTCTTCCCACAGCTGATTATCCAGCCTTACGATAACTGTGAAGCCAGGTTTGGTGCCTTACGTTCTGTGCCTTGTCAGACTAAATTGCTTTTTCTAATATAAGTGGAGCTAAAAATTCACACTTAAATAAGAGAGCGAAATACCCTAGAGAGTTTCTTGTCTGTGTGCTCCCATCCTCAGCCTCAATATTCAGCCAGCTAACCATGATTTCTTCTTGTTGGAAGGTTATAATCTATAGTATTGGATACATGGAGGTTTAGAAAAAAACCAAAAACATTAATTCTGAAGGGAAAAAAGGGCTTCAGGGATCTCTGAAGTATCACTAGGCAACCTCAGAATAAGGGCGTATTCAAATTAAAGTGATTGCAGCCTGAATTTTGTTGCTACTGAAGCACTTTGTTACAATGTTACAAACTACCATCATCCAGCTTTAGAGGCATCCCAAGAAGTTACGGTCCTGTTGCCTCTGCTCCCAAAACACCCATCCAAATGTCCCCAGCACCACCACAGACGTCGCCATCCCCTGTGGTGAACAGTAAGTGCGTTTCTTTGGCCTAATCTGAATTTCCTCTGCTGAGGAGTCAGGTAGGCCTGAGCAAGCCAGGAAACTCCAAGGAGACATGGAAGGGAAAGGGGCTATTTAAAGACTCAGAGAAGAGGACCTTGCCGCTCTGGTAGTGTCCTAAGTGACCTCTTTAATCCTGCAAGAAAGGCATTGGCAGCTGTGTGGGATCACGTAGCCCTCAAACTGTACACAGGGCAGCCAAGGGGCCTCCCAGAACAAGACACGCGGTCCAACAACTTCTTGCTCCTGTTCCCCAGCCTTAGAGACGAGTCCCCCTTGCTGGCTCCTGCACACCCCTGCGAGGCATGGCTAGCACCCCCTTTACCCAAGCACCAGCCATTTTCATTCCTTCTGATCGTTAACAACAC
>NW_009189550.1:6243-10970 GCF_000690835.1 Fulmarus glacialis
TAAGCATCAGAAAGCAGTAGTTGTGGATTTTATACCAGGGAATACAGCAAATACTCATAAAAAAGGTCCCTCTCTCTGGCCTGCTGCAATCAGGTGGGTGGCTTTTTTCATGGCCTGCAGTGACCTGAAGGTATGTTTTTTTCTCATACTTGTTTGCACAGGGTGTGATAACCTGCAACATTTTTTTCAGTAACACACCAGATCACTGCTGGGTGTAATGATTACATTCCCTTCACAATGGATGGCAGCTCATCCAGGTGACTGGGCAGAAGTAGTCCCTCAAAGCCATCTTCTAACATGCTATTGTACAGGGCTTTGCTCCTATTCGTTGAGCTTCGAGGCTTCTTCTCGAAGGATATATGCTACATTTTGTGGGACTGAACTACTTCAAGGCAGAGATGGGCAAATATCTGAATGTCTTCAAAACACTGAAAGTGTTGAGATGTAACAGCTTGGCCTGAGCTGATCTCTAGCCAAAATAACTTGGTGAATAAGATGGTGGAAAGCATCTGTGCCGAAGAATCTTACTATATTTAATGCAATACATTGCACTAACATAACACCTTTCATCACAGGATCACAGATTTCTTCTCAAATATTAATTAACACCTGCCCCACTGCATGCTTCATCAAGAAGATCAGATTCATTGTCCCTTTTTTTTTTGGTGGAAAATATCACCCTGTGGTGGGAAATTCACTTAGTCAATACCAAGGATGACCAGTGACAGAGCCCAGACACCTATTCCAATAAAATGAAGCAGAAACACTGTCTGCACAGAAGTATTATAGCTCTCAATCACCCACTTACTTCCATTTATTTGTGGGGGGTTCAGGGGTTTCCTTCCCTGAGATCAGCCTTCTCCTCCCAACTTCCCAGGAGTTGTGCAGAAGAAAAGCAGCAGAAAAGACCTATCCCCTGCAAGGAATCCTACTGCCAGAGTGGGAGAAGAAAGGGCTACTCACCACCTGTGGGTCTTAGCCCTATTTATGAAACGATTCATTCTTGTGCCCAAGGACAAGGGAGATGCTACATTTAATTCATCCATACAGGAATTAAGAAGCACATAGACCATGACCTGACGCTTTTCCAAAGGACGTTTTACCTGCTGTGTCACAAAGACTCCAAGGTGTTTCACCTGACTTCAGAGCAAGGTTGTTCATTACGTCTGTGCCACACCATTAGTGTGTCACACTAATAAAATGTATTCACATCCAGATATCTGCAGGGATTATG
Organism: Fulmarus glacialis; assembly: GCF_000690835.1. Lineage (NCBI taxonomy): Eukaryota > Metazoa > Chordata > Aves > Procellariiformes > Procellariidae > Fulmarus > Fulmarus glacialis. The sequence goes on from NW_009189550.1 coordinate 7,478, forward strand.
CCCTGATAGACTGCAATATCTTGGATACTGTTGGCAAAGTAAATTGCTTTTTTCTTTTTTTCTCTCTTTTTTCATGCTAAAGCGCTCTCTATGTTCTCAAAGAAATGATTGTCCTTGTGCAGAAGTTCCTCCTGATACGAAGTTCCTTTATGTCACTTGCTCCTCTCACTAATGCATCTCTAATAGAGCAATTACTTTATTATGCAGAACTGGTGGTAAAACACATTATTATATAACCTTAAAATGCTTCTGTCAAATTGGAAGTGTTAAAAGAATGAGGAAACTTTGGGATAAATCAAAACACGTGATATTCTGCAAAAGGCTTTTAGACTTTCCTTTGAATATTTCTAATGTTCTTTCTGTAATTTCTACTGCAGATAAATTCTCTCAGGTTTAATCTCTTATTTCACAATAAGTTACCTATGACACCTAAAGATTTTGACTGGATTTAATATTATATCGTTCACTTTTTCCCTCTTTTTAATCTATTTTTGTTTTAATGCCAAAATTATCCTAGCATATGTCTTTCACACTCTCTTAATAAGATTCTATAAGGCATTAACTATTCTTGCACAATGATCTCTATATGCACATTAGCACCTACTGTTTATTGCTGTTTCTTGGATTTATTCCTGTATTTTATACTACTTTAGCTGTAACTAAACTACTTTAAAATATTAATGTTTCATTCAAATGCCACTCTGTTAAGGCTACTTAACACAACTGCCACGCAAACTTAATAGGGAGGGATCTGTTTTTTCCTTTCAGCTGTAGTTTTTTCCACTACTAATGACGAAAGAGCAGCATGAAACATGCTACTATCTTTCTTTGTGAAATTTTATGGGTGTCAGTCCAGAGAATGCTCTGTCTTTCAAGGAAGAAGCGCATTTGAGAATTAACAACGTTTTTTTCAAGCAATGGCATTTCTCAAAGTACAAGTGAGTCTGGAAGATCCTCGGAAATTTTCCAGATGTACTTGCTTTTTAATAAAACCACAGATTTTGAATACTATAGCAAATGTGAGTATGTGCATGTGGAAATAAATAGCCACAGTGAAGGTGCTGCTATCCTTGCCTTCTCTGTGATGTTCCTGCTTGGGCTAGGCATGACAAAGCCACAAAAGTCCCTATGTCTACTCTCAGTCTGCCCTGGCACTTGCCTAGGATAATGCTGTGTTCAGTCTGGGCTTCTCTATGTATTCCAGTGCTAACACTCCCATTTGCTACACATTAGTCTGGCACCGACTTGTATAGGCTGAAGAAAAGAATCACTGTAATGTACCTTCTGGATTAGAGAAACACCAGTCCTTTCTCTTGCCAAGACAAGTGTCCTTATGTGTCAATCTACCCCACTTTCAAAAGCGCTTTCTGGAACAGCAATGAAAATGCCTTTAATCAATCAACACTTAATAATGTTGATTGACGTATGGGTAGTGGAGACAAACCGCTAATAACTATTGTTAGTCACAGCTTATTTTCTTAAGAGATAGAACCTGAAAGTGAAGATGATGAACCTATTTTTCCCATCCAGTCTAAGTGAAAAATCAAGCAACAAACGAAACTCGGCATCCATAATGAATAGCAAACTCTGTTTCGAAATTCTAATGATTCAAAGTATTATTACTACTAATGTAAAGCAGAACATCTGTCTAACTGCATTGCTGAGACCCATCTGTCTAGATTTAAACAGCAATCTCTTAAAAGCAAAGCCCTCAGTTCTCTGAAAAGGCTGCCAAGTTTTTAAAAGGTATGACAGGGGTATGTCGTTTTCCATCCAGAAGGTAACAAAGCTTTTTATTATCTTTAGTCTACACCCTGTGCAAGACACCCAGCAGCAGCAAGCCAATGCCATCATGTTAAAGAAAGATATGTTTGGGGCTTTATTCAGCCCTTGTAACTTCAGTTCAGTAGCTCAGAAGCACTTGCAAACTAAGTGCTGGTCAGTCAAGCTAAAAGGCATTTTATTAGCTCCTTGAATGAGCCCACTGCTGCGTTTGTGCTCCAGGAAAATGTGACAGGAGTTAAATTTAAAAATATGAGCTCACTGTCCTCTCAGAGGCTCCTGAGCTGAGATCCAGGCTAATGTATATCAGGGACTGCAAAGTAAGAGATGAATGAGAGCTCTTACTCCTACTGGTGCCTTTCTCCGTGCAGCAAGACTGTGGTGGTTCTGCAGTGGAGCAAACTTCAACACTTGCTGTGCCCATGGGTGTCTGAGGGACAGCATTGACCCAGCATGTCCTGACCCAGGAGGCAAGGAGCATGGTGTCCCCTGATGTGCCATCCTCTACACGCTGTTTAGCTTCACTCTACTGAGATCCCCTGTGGACTTCACTGAACCAAACTCCATGGGCTGTCTCTCCTGAGACACTCTCACACGGGAACAAGCTGAACATGTGATGGCATACGACTCTTGTGAAAAGAGAGGACCTTTGGCAGCAGCCACGTATTCCTCTGCTAGTGGTACAGCAATGGGGAGAGACCTCTGAGCTCTCCATATACCCACACGTGTCTCACTGAGATCTGAGCAAACGCAATCTTGATGTCACGGTGGGCTGATCTCTGAGAGAAAGGTGAATTCTTCAGGGAATACCCAGTAGGAGATTCGGTCTATGTCAGAGTCTACCTCCAATGCCTGCATCCATTGTCAGCATGGAAAGACCACCAAAAAGTAGTTGTGTCCTATTTTATTTAAGCATGTTTTCAAGGAGACCTGTTGGCGTAACAGTGCTCTACAGGCTTTGTTAGGACATAGCAGGGGAACTCAGCTAGGAAGATTTCCAACTGTTTCATCAGCCAGCCACTCAGACAACCACCTTTTAGACAAAACCCTCCAGAGTTTGCAGTCAGTGAGATACAGCCGCTGCTGCGGGAGCTTTTGAAACACATTGCTAATAAGCATGGTTTCGTCTCAGAGAGCAAGTTGTTTTAATCCATCTCTGCTTCCAGCTGTCCCCTTGAAATCCCTGTGCATTATGGGGAGATCAAATGACCTTAGTCCTATTGAAAAAGAGATTGTCAAAGAAAAACAGAACCAGGCACACATTTTCTTTCTCATTTGTCATCTCCAGCTCTCTCCCCTCCTTGTAGAACTTTAGCATGGGGCAAGAGGCCACTCAAATGCAGATGATTTTACCAAAGAGGAGGCCAGATAAATCAGGGCAGTAGTGCTGCTTTCCCCTAGCCTCTCCAGAAACTGTCTCCATGTGGATGGTGCTGGTTTATTCCTGGAAAAATGGAGGGTCGAAAGAGGCAGTTCAGTTTGTTCCTCTGACTTCATCAGATCAGCATTTTAATCATAGGGAAAGGTCAGGTGGACCATTCTCCCTCCTCCCCTCCTTTGCAGTGCAGACAGGTGGGCATTCACCATGCCAAGCAAACTGCTTATGGAAGGATCTCTTTCTCTCCCTGTCACGCTCCTGCTTGCCAGGTTAATCCTGAATAAAATGGAGGGCCAACTTTATCTTCACTGTAAATCTGCTGCTTTGGCTTTT